>NW_006911402.1:0-84939 GCF_000523455.1 Bipolaris oryzae ATCC 44560 | reverse complement strand
ATGTATGTACTAAAAGCTACGTGTTATCATTGAGGTGATATTATCGTTGAGGTGATAGGCCCGTGCGGAGCACGGGCAATTTCATTGAAATTCTGCTACAGCAGCCGTTGGGCCCGAGTAGCGAGACGTTAAAACAATATCATCATCATCGTACTGAAACTCCAGTTCAAGAAACTTGCAGAGTTTGATACAATGCGGTATACAAAGGATGGTATTTTAAAATTCGCATGGAAATTGCACATAGGGTCATCGAGATCGTCATGGTAGTTCACAATCTATCCATTTTTGTCTTCATTCTTTCGTCTAAGCGCTCTGCAACATTTTTGCACATAGAATTCTTCTCTCAAAGATAGTCGAAAAGGTAAAGGAAAGAAACGGTGTGTGAAGGGGGATTATTTCAAAGTTGACTAGTTAGAGGTGAGGCAATCGTATGATTAAAAAATATTTCAAGGTAAGTAACTCAATGTTTCAATCTCTGTAGAACTCAAGATTGTGTTTTGACCTCTACGCCTTTCACATACTTTTTGAAACGCAGGAAAACTATCAAATAGCATAATTTTGTTCAAATTCGATTATATGCGATGTGATCAATATGGACAAATCTGACAAGTGCGACAACATAGACTACAGAAACTACTTCTCGAAGCAAATTTAATACCCCTGACATATCTAGCCTATCAGTTGTATGAGGAAATTATCTGTTTTGCTTTTATACGATGAATAAAACAAATATGCCTATTCGCCACTATATTTTAACGCCACTGATGCAAAAGCATACCAAAACCTTATTTTTACTACATCGTCGGCGCCCACTTACTCTTCGCTCGGATCCTCGCACCATAAACATAGAATAGGATCGGTACGGGTATGAACGCAACACAGATAAAAGCTAGCAGACTGGTTGCCCACGGTACATCCAAGTTTTGATACATGGCATGTGTGAAGAGGGGGAAGAAAGCGCCAGCAAATGATCTGATGAACGTATTGACCGCAATAGCGCTGTTGGAGTAGAATCCGTAGCAGTCGATAAGGTAACTCATACCCTGCCAAAACGGGACCATACAGCCGAATCCGAGCAAGGCGACAGAAAGGACCTGCGGCACCCATGTGATGTTGGGGTTGCTCGTCCAAGCGAACCAGAAGAGGCCAGCAGGAAGAGCAATGGCCCCGATGATCATGGGTGGGAGACGCTCCTCGGGAACTACCTTGCCGTGCTTGCGGTATGCGCGAGTGAAGTTTGTGGCAGAGCTGTAAGCGATGCAGGCTGCACCCATGAGGATTCCGACTATGAAGGCGCCAAAGGGGAGTTGGGAAACGCCGAGGGACCAGCCGCGTTCTTCGTAGAAGGATACGGGGAACTGTGGGTGGAATGTGAGTTTCGTGTAAAATACAGGGTATCAGGTGTAGGGACTTACGGCTTCAAAGAGGAGATAGACTATGCCGTAGAGAAAACTCATGTAGGCTGTTACGAGTGCCAAGATAGGTTCTTGGGCGAACATGATGAACGGTCGTAAAAGGTACACATTCACGACTCGATCGAGAGTCAACTTGTTTGCGTCCGCCGCAGCATGGTACTGCTCGTTGCCTGTTTCTTTGCGTAGTCGCGCAGCGCGTATCTGCAGAATTCTGGCCGCTGACGTCTCTGGGATAACAAAGAAGCCTACGAAGCCAAAGAGACCAGCCATAATAAGCGTGATCCAAGATGTCCATCTCCATCCTAGATGCGATTCAGTAATGAAGCCTCCAGCTATAGGGCCTGCTACGGGTCCTGCAAAGCCTCCAGCTGCAAAAACACAAATAGCATAGGAGCGCGGAATGGGATCCCACAAGTCAGCAAGCGCTCCACCCACGACCGCCAGCGGTGCTGAAGCAAAGAAGCCACCAAGGAAGCGACCGACGCATACAGTCGTAATATTTTGTGCCAAAGCGACGGGAATCTGGAAGATGGCGAAGAGCGCAAAGCCAAACATAAGCGGCATTTTGCGCCCAAGGACTTCAGACATGGGTCCAAATGCGATGGGCCCGAATACAAATCCCTAGCATGAAATTAGCTAGGAGCAAGTGCAGTCAAAATGGTTTGACGCACAAGAACGAAAAGCGCTACACCCAGTGTAGCAGTGACGATCTTGACATTGAACTTTTGCTGTACAACGCCCAGATTCACGCTGAAGATTGAACTGGCAAATGTGACGGTCAACACCATGAGACCCATTGCAATCGTTATTCCCCATCTTCGTTTTGAAGTCCAATTTTTAGGATTGTCTGGATCATTGGGACCGTCAAATTCCACGAGGAACTGGTCTTTCTTTTCTGATGTCGCGGGCGCAATGTCGGTTTGTCCTTTCTCGGGATCTGGAGAGGCGTCATTTTGGCTCTTTTCCCAATCCCCGTCCCCCGGTGATACTTCTTTGTTATCGAGGAGCAGACCGGGCGGTGCTATGGGCGCTGGTGCAGACTCTGTGGTAGTGGTGCGATCGGCCATCGCAACAGGAGAAAGCAAGGACGCCGTGAGGGGGTTTCAACTGCACTGATTTGGAAGCGACAATGAGCTGCCCAGGGTACTTATAGCCGCATCACATGTCGTTTGGTGTATCTGGTTATTCCCGGACTTTGGGTGGACTTAAGCCCTTCCTACACGACGGTTCCTGCCCTCGCTCTCCTACCTTCCCCGAACGCCGGACCTCGCTCGCTCGCTTTACCGAGCCAATTTTTAAGCACCACGCCCGTCGTAAATTGGCGGATCCTAAGATCCATGAGCAATTGACGAAGCATTGCTAAACGTCGAAGGAAATTGCTTCAAGTGGTGAAAGCACACAAAAGACGTCATCGTCTTATCCGTGGTGGCGCCCTTGCAGCTGATTGGCGTGAGATAGTTTAGTAGAGCTACTACTACTCTGAGGAATCTTCAAGAACTCCGCTGTGTAATACCTTTCCTGGGCCTTTGCCTTCAGTAGTAACGAAAGAGTGCTTGTTAGTACAGGTTCGTCGACTGATGACATGACAGCATGGTGCCCCTGTAATTGGCCTTGTAGAACTTGCGCCTGGAGATTAATACGAAGCAAGCCTTTTGCGTCTTCGGCCAAGGAGATTTGCTTTTTCCTGCACAAAAATGATAAAGAACATGTAGTAGTCATCAATAACATCTCAAACGCACGTGCTCCAGTGTCAAATAGGACATATCTTTACATTTTCTACTTAGGGCCTGCGGCTGCAGCTACCAGGTCTCAGGACCTGCATAGAAGTATGGAATATATCAGCTTTTCAAAATCATTGCAATAGGCTGTTCAAGGCTACCACGTGATGCGCTCTCAAGCACTCGTTGACTACTAATTACATTCCGCCAAGCAGCTAACACCAACTTACACTGCACTCCTCCTTAGTTCCACCCGATCCAACTCTTACTCATAACACGCCAAACTCGTACCTCCCCAGATCTCAAATCACCCATCCTAAAGCTCTCAGGCTTAACTTTCTTGTGCTCACGTCCTTGTTCCCACGCTCGCACCTTTTTCTTACTACCATCCCATTCCAACACTACACCCACGTGATCGGGCTTTCCAACGTCCATGCTGTATTTGCCATGCATGGGTCCAACCTTGCCTTGAAATTTAGCGTTGCGGAAGCTGATTATGTCACCGGGGCGTATCTCGTCAAAAGATAGCGTCGATGCATTGGCCAGGTTGGCATAAACCAGCGCACCATATGAGCGGGTTGAGACGGGTGGAAGGGCGTCACCAAAAGGCTTGAGCAATTCTTCAATAAGGACGTAAGGCGAACCATTCCCGACGACTGTGTTCTGCTTAGATTCGATAGCCTTGGCAATCTGTCGGCCAAACTGCTCGTAAGCATTTTCTAGCTGATCCGGACGTAGACGGGGAGGAGGTGGTTCCTTGTGCTGTTCAAGTTCAACATCAGAGACATTATTGGCCTCGAAGCGAGCGGAGATGATTGTTTGCGAGTAGTCAAGGTAGAGGACCTTGATCAACTTCTCCACAGTGTTGCCAGACTGCGACTCTTTCCGATCTATCATGACATCCTTGCGGCCCTGCAGCGATGGAGGAAGCAGGTTAGGTTGAGTCCACCAATGGGAAGTAGCTCCGAGGTCAAGTTCTTCGGCGATAAAGTCCTGATGTTGCATTGGACCCGAACGAAGCTGATCCATAGACTGTCGTGTAGCCATCATATGACTCGCGTCAAACGACTTCCGGTTCGGCAATGGTCGAGACTGTGCGTCCGTAGGCGCCATCTGGGGGGATTGAAACTCTTTTGGTTGAGGAGGTGGCGGGGGTGGAACAGCTCTTTCTTGAGGCGGAAAAGGTGGTGCTTGTTGGTGGGGAAGAGGTGGAGGAGCATGCTGGTGTGGTGGAGCATGGGGTGGTGGAGGTGGTGGCCGATCATGAGATTTTCGGGGTGGAGGTGAAGAGTACAGGTCGTCTTCTTCCTCAGACTCAGCTGGTTGATTAGGCATGGAAGGAGGAACAGATGGCGGCATGAGTGGTGGAGGACGACTCTGTGGAGGGAATGGTTGACCTGGTGGAGGCGGCGGTGGAACTCCTCTAGGTGCAGGCGATGCAGCGAGTGAAGGAGGGCCATTGTACTTGAAGGGGTCATACTCATCCTCCTCCTCCACTGGTTGAGCACTACGATTCGGTGGCGGTCCAGGTGGTAGCAGAGGAGCACGAGGAGCGTCTAATGATGATCGAGGCGGCTGTTGGGGCGGAGGGGGCGGCACCGCACGATTGACAGGAGGTACAGGTGGCATACCCTGAGGTATTAACGGCGATCGCCCTGGCGTAGGCTCGTCTGATATGATGTCCTCTTCGACACTTGAGCTTTTAGCATGTGACTTCAAAGCATCCTTGTGCGTTGCCTCGGGAGCCATGTCTGTATCATAGTCGCCCTCATAATCCGTCTCTCCCTCAGTGCGATCTATTTTTCTTTGGAGGGGATCCCCATGGCGGGAAGGGGGCGCTGAAGTTGGCGGCGGTGGCGGCGGTGGTCGGCTTGCTGTTGAAGGCGGAGGGCCTGTTGGAGGAAGTGGTGGCGCACGTCTCTCGGAGGAATCATTCTGCTGCTCGCCAGTTGCAAAGTAGGAGACTCGCTTTGAAGATGGCGACTGGACAGAAGCGGATGGCGTGTTAGCCGCATCTGTCAACTCGTCACCAGACTCAGAGCCAGGCCCTGGGGACATGACCTGTGGCGGTGGTGGCGGCGGAATAGGGCGAGCTACAGATTGTTAAAATGAGTCTAGATTTTGTAGCAATATGGCTTACATGCTGATGGAACTGGTGGAGGAGCAGGCCGTTCTACGGAGAGTTAGATTTGCAGCAGAGGGTTTGGTATAGATACAGAGCTCAATGTACACACATACTAGACACGCATACAGTCATGACATATTCCGAAACACCGTCACTAGTAACATACGTCTTTGACAGTGTTTCGGGAAACGGCAGCTGAAGGTAGTCTTTGCTATGATGTACGAAGGCTGGGATCGGTTTGCGAGGAATCAACAACTTACTGTCTGACGGAACAGGCGGGGGTTGATCGCCTGTGGGTGTGGGCTGGGAAACGACATCTTCGACGTCAGGTACCTCATCTGCTGCATGGGAGCTCGTGACTGTCTGTGGAGCCTCTTCTTCCTTTTCTACAGAAAGCGAGCGGTCATCGTGATCCTTACTCTGGGCCTGTGGCAATGGGGGGATGCGGAACATGGGCACCGGCTGCTGAGGAGATGTGTATCCCTCTGATTCTTCTGCCTTTTTTTCCGTGATTGGCTTCTTTTTGGCAGGTTTGGGGGGCTTTGGAGGAAGAGCTCCCATGGGCATACCGCCAAACATACCAGGCATGCCCATGCCACCGCTCATCTTGGCCATACGTTGGCGTAGCTCCAACTTGCGTCTCGTTTCAGCATCCATCTCGTCTTCCTCTTCCTCCTCGTCTTCTTCGACAGCATCTTGCTCGTCACCAACATCGGGCTGTTGCGCCGGCGCATCAGCAGCTCTGGGCGCTGGTGGAGGTGCGTGCCTGCTTTTCGGTCGGTCCTCGTCGTCTTCGACGCTCGTAGACTCAGCCCCAGCATCCTCCGTATCGCCAGCGCCTGATTGATCGGCGTCGTTCTCACTGACGAGCTCGCGATTGCGAGCCTGTGCATCGGGCGACTTGACGTCTTGTGATGTGCGAGGACGGGCCTGGTCTACTGAGGCACGAGGCTTAGAGGTTCCGCTTCCGACCCGTTCCAAGCCGGTGTCTTCGCTATCATCCGCCTGGGACTCTTGCGGCTCGATTCTCTTCACCGGCGGTGGCCGCTTGGGCTTTTCCTTGAGCATTGCAGCGGCCCTTTCCGCCTGTTCTTGCTGCTGTTTCTGGAGAAGGGCAATTCTTTCCTTCAAGCTGACCTTGGGCTGTTGCTCTTCCTCGCCCTCGTTTGAATTTGAAGCATTGTGGCCAACAAGTCCAGCGCGCTCAGCATCTTCGCGGTCCCGTGCCTGGCGCTCTGCGATCTCTGGATCTTCTTCACGGCGGTACGTCTTGATTGGTGGGGCTTCGCGAGCAGGAGGAACGTATGCATTGCGACTCGGCGGAGGAGCGACAAAAGGCTTCTTAATGAAGTTGGTGGGTGCACCGCCAGATGGCTTGAATGGCTGGATTGGGGCAGCAGCTGGAGCATTGAAGGCAGCGATGCGGTCCCGGAAGGCATTGGACTTTGCCGCAATAGGCGGTGGGGCCTTTTTGGCGGGAGCAGCAGGTTTCGACGTTTCAGAGTGCGATTGAGGAAGCTCTGGGGCTCTTGCACTGGATGCAGAGGGAGGCGACATGGGCGACATTGGCAGAGGAGTGTTTTTGGCGATAGCGGGGACCTCTACCGGAGGCAGCTGGGGCTTGGGCGGCTCAGGCTCAGGCTCTTCGGGTTGAGCTGGCTCAGGCTCTCGCTGAGGCAGCTGGGGCGTGCGGGGGGCTTCCTGTGCGGCCGGTGGCTCCAATGGCTTGTAACGTGAGGCCCGGTTGGGGCGTGGCGGCGGCTCTGGCTCGTAGCGCTCGACGAAATTGCGGGGGAAGAGGCCATCGTGCTTGGTGCCGCCATTGTCTGTGTATTCGCCGACATACCAGTCGGCACCCTCCTCCTCGGTGACGGTGATGACCTGGCCGACCTTGAAGTCGAGGTCGTCCTCGTGGGGAGATGAGTAGTCGTACACGGCCTTGACCTTGTACATGGCGGCAAGCTGTGGTGGAGCAGCAGCTGATGGAAGGGCTCGGGCAGTTGTAGGAGGGCTCGCTAGGCTACTGTGACAGCTGCGGACCCTGCCACGGGGGGAGGCGAGAAAAAAAGAGCTTCAGCAGGATTGGGAGGAGGAGGAGCAGCAGAAGCTGGAGGGAGGAGGTCTAAGGCGAGTGCACGGGGCGGGTCGTCTTGGTGTAGCTACAATGGCGCGGGTGTCAGGCAGCGAAGGACAGCGGGAGGCGCGGAAGAACAAGGGCAGCGTACCATTCAGCGTGGGTAGCCATACAGTAGTGAGGCGAGAGGCGAGAGGGAGAGCGAGGGGGGGCAATGAATGGGGGCAATGATGGGGGCGGCGGCCGGCAGGAGCCTCGTGGGGACAGACGGACAGTGTGGTGACAGACGGACAGTGTGGTGACGAAGCTCAAAACAGCCCCGCGCGCTGCCCGACGCCCAGCTTGGCAGTTGGCCGCGACGCTCCACTTGGACTGATGTATCTCCTAGCACCCGCCGATCCTGCGTACCATCACCGCTCCGACTGCTGCTGTTGCTCCTGCTTCTGCCATCACCACCGAGTGGACTGGACTGGACTGGACATGCCCCCCAAGTCCATCCTCAAGAAGACGCCGGCCGTGGCTGCCAATGCCCCTCCCACGACCACGACCACGACCACGACCACCGCCACCACCAAAGCAGTCAACCCGCGCCATCTCGCAGTCGCCCGCCACCATGCCTCCGTGCTCGAAGACCGCAAGCGCGTCGAGGCAGAGGTCTTGCAGGCCGTCATGACGCTGATGGATTTCCCTTCGTCGCCAGACGCTGATGCAAAGCGGCCCACGCCCGCGGACGCCCGCTTCTTCCAGACGGCAATCATTCCCTTCCAGCCCGCCGACTACGATGCCCTGATCGAGGAGCGCAACATTGCCGACAAGTGCGGCTATGCCCTGTGCCCCCGCCCCAAGAGCAAGGCCCGCTCAACCGCCAAGAAGCAGTTTGTCGACACAGAGGATGGCGTGCAGATTGTCGACCGCAAGGTGCTCGAGGTGTGGTGCTCCGATGACTGCGCGCGCCGGGCCCTCTACGTCAAAGTCCAGCTGAGCGAGGAACCCGCCTGGCTGCGGCACGGCGGGTACGGCGACAAGATTGAACTCATGGTGGAAAACGAAGAGGAGCACCGTGTTACCCTGCCCCTGCGGCCGAAGCAGCCAGCCGCCTCCACCAAGGACCAGGATGAAGACGACGATGTGGATGCAGCCTGGGCCGCCCGTGAAGATGCCATGGCCGACCTGGCTCTTGAGCGAGGAGAAAAGCCGGGCCAGGTTACCAAGGCGAACAGCGACCTCGTACAAGACCAGATCCTCGAGCGGCCTCTGAACAATGCGCCCCCGCAACCGCCCTCGCTTCCCACACAGACATCTGACCACACCATGGCCATTGAAGGCCACGTTCCGCGCATCAACAGAAAAGACAAAGATGACGATGAAGATGAAGATGACCCACAGGATTGGGAGAAGCACCTACCAGGATGATGAAACGACCTAATCGCCTGGTGTTTTTTTTCTCGCCCCCAGCCATAAACAAACTAGCACTAGGCTTCAATGCCAGTGCTACAGCCGCGTGCTTGATCTTTGCCACTAGCCATTGACCCACAAAACAGCATACCATGGATACATGTCCCATCGCTGCCCATAACAGTAGATATTGTGAATATGCATATTGCTTAGAGAATGCGTGGTGACGACAGACTTGTCACTTCGATACAATCATAACATGACTATGCTAGCAGTACAAGTCGCACAAGGCTTTATTGAGAAGGAATTCAAGTAGTAGAGGAGGTTATTTTCATCTGAGTATCACAAAATAACAATGGATAGAAATAGCACAACATAAACCTATCATCCGTGCGAGTAGTGAATGCGAAGCCATTGCCAACTCGACCATGCACACGAATCCAGCAGAAGCCGCGGAGGTGCGCACGGACCGCATCACCGCAAATCCAACTCAACATTTGCTCGCAATCACCAATGACACCACTTCAGCCGCCATTGAACGCCAACCCGCGGCTGTCGCATCGCCAATATGGCTCTAAGTCGCCAGTCCCTTTCGCCAACCTCCCATCTGCTGCGCAACTCCCGACTCTTCTCTCTGCCCAACCCTCTCCCACGCCCGCCTGTTAGCGAGACCTTTGGCGCGGGCATCACAAAGGCATCGGACACGGCAACCCTGCCATACCCGACACACCAGGCCATTGCTACCACAAAGGCCTCACTTGCACGCGGTGATTGGGGTCTGAAACGAGCAATTCCCTCGCGGAGTCATCTTGTCCAAGTTAGTGACCCGGTTCTGAGAGTGACGCAGCTGGATACCATTGAGCATGTCACCGACTTTGACTCGGCAGCCGACCATGTGCGGACAAGGCAGAAATGGGAAGAGATGGGAATTCCCATGATGAAGGGCATGACGCAGATGCGTGACCACGACTTGAGCGTAGCGCCGCCTGCAGGAGCATTTGAGGTCCGCGATGACACTACCAACTACGACACTGACATGGGATTGGATGAGGCTGGTCTATATCTGAAGGCGCTCAAGAAGAGCATGCCCGCAGAGAGAGCAAAGGCTGAATGGGAAGCTTTCAATGCTGCCTGGGAAGAGAAGTGGGAGTTGCAGCAGGCACTCTGGAAGGCTCGTGGTTGGGGCATTGACCTTGCCGATTTCGAGGCTTTCCAGCAAGAAGCGAACAAGGCAAGAAGGCAGGCTCAAATCTCACAAAAACTTGCAAGGGAGGCAGAACTCAAGGCTTTCCGTGAGTCTCTTAGTGCCAAGTGGGCAGCAAAGAAGGCAGAATGGCAATCGCGCGGCCTCACCAACTCCGAGCGAGCAGCTGAGACTAATGCTCTGGTCGAGGAGAATCGTACAGCTAAACACGAATTCCGGCAGAAATGGGAAGAGAAGAAGGCCTCTCTCGCTGCTGTCAAAGCCCCGGCTTCTATGCCCTGGCTGGATGAGTTCACAGAATTTGAACAAGAGCAGCAGAAGGCAAAGAAGTCACTCAAACAAAAATTGGCGGGATCGAAACAACCTGGATCCACGCCTTTCACTCCATTTAGTCCACCTCCTGTAGACCCCATCGTACACAACACCAAGCGGTGGAAGCATGACGGTCCGTGGCTACCAGGCATGGGAGCTGACGACTTTGTCGCCTATATCAGTAAGGAAATCACTTCTCGCAAAAAAGAATTCAACAATTATCTTGTTGAATTTGTGAAGAACGAGATCTACACGTCCCGCCGTCTCGCCGCCACAAAGTCGAACGAACAACCACCAATGGACATTCAGGAAGCCGAAGAATGGCAAGAGCGACAAGAAAAATCCTGGCGTCATATTACACGCAACGACATTGACACTGGTATCAAGGCTCTCCGTAAAGAAACAGCCAACAATCCGTTGGGGAGCAAACTGGTCAGCAAACTCATCCTCCCTTTCCTGAAGCTGCCGGCCATCAAGTTCAAGCCCAAGGCATGGGCGTCGGACGCATCGAGCCGCGACATTGACCAATACTCGTTTGATCAAGAGACGGCACCACTCTCGACGCATCCCAGCGCCGGTCTCGGCTACCTGCGCACAAAATCCTACATGGCCAACCACCCAATCCTCGGCCCGCAAGCCAGCCACGCTCCCGTGCCTGCGCGCGTCGTGCAGGCCCGGCGCACAGGAACCAAGAACGAAATGTATGCGCGCCTGGGCGTCGGCGGCTTCGTCGCAAACGACCAGTTCAAGAGCGCAGAGACCATGTCAGCGTCGCGCGCCAACATCATGGGCGCAAAGGACGTCGAGACAATTGACATTGACACGCCTGGTGGGCGCAAAATCCCCGTGCAACCCCTCTTTGGCAGCGTCACCAACGACGGGCGAATCCACATCAAGCTCAAGCGGTCGATAGGACCCGAAGTCGCCGTCGCTCGGGGTGAGCTCGACGATCGCCCCCCGGTGCGCGACCATGTGGACGAGGATCCGCTGCGGAGCCTGGGAGCGGGCATGGGCAAGAGCGGCATTCGAGAGCTGGATGAGCAGAGCGGTGAGGCGCAAAGATTCAGCCAGTTTCTCGAGAGCATGACACCACAGGGCAAGGCGACTCCCCCGCCGGGTTTCCCGGGCGTGGCAGATGCGCTGAGGAGCGACTAGAAAAGACACCTATTTTGGGCATATGCATGTGAATTGGAGTCTTTTTTTTTCCTCCCTCGCTTCGTTGCTGGAAACTCATCATCTGTAACAGTATATTATTGTATTCATGACATGACTTCATTCTTGTTATCGCTATCATCCAATGGTGTTGTCGGCCCGGAATTCGTACAAATGCCTGGTCGTGCATGGTCCCCATTGTTTTTTCGCTCCCCGCTCAGTGGAACTTTTTTTTGATGTCGGCATCTACTAGCAATAGTGGGAATTCCACACACCTTCTTCATGCAAAGTCTGGGGTGGCACGTGAACCATGGCCAATATTTGCTGCCGGATGTCTTCAGAAGACCAACACATGACCTTTACAACCCGCATGCGACCAGTCAGATCAAAAGCAAGCCACCAACCACGACTTGGAGAATCAAAGCATGCATGGCATGAGTAGTGTTTGCATGCAGTGTGTTGCCTACAATCTAAGACATTTGCTAGGCATCACTATTGGTTTCAAGGCATTTTGAAGAAGAGCGTGATGCAAGGATGCAGTCCATGGTCGGAGGCCGATGGGGGAAGGGGGCCAAGAGCAATGGCACTTGCAGTGGAGAAAGGTGAGCAGTAGTGACAAGGCTACAAGTGTGCTTGCCTTGACCTGAGGCAGTAACATGGTGGTTGTTGGTCCAAGCGACAGGTAAACTGGCGGTAGGGTTGGTTCGTATAGTAGCGACAAACCATGAGGGTGCTTGTGGGGTAAATCTACCACACCAAGTGACATTTTACACAGTAGACGCGGCCTGTTGGGCCGAGGAAGTTCCGCGAGGCAACCATGTCTCGGACGACTGTAAAGGTGGCTGTTTGGGAAGCATGCTAGCCGTACCGATTAGTACGCACACCAAGTGTGGAAATACAGGTTGCGACGCCGACTTTGGGCAAACAAGGACCAATCCCTTGATCAAGTAAAACATTTCAGCTACAATGGTGCCCCCCGTCGCAAAGCTTGTTGCTCCTGCCTCAGGTCGTGGGTTAATGTCACTGGCGGTTGGGCCCATATGTGGTCGGGAAGCTGACTTTGCTTACGAGTTGGAAGAGGCGAGACGAGGACGGAAGAGAACGGGAAAGCTGGGTATACCTCCATCTGACGGCAGAAATGGGCTGGACTAGGGCGGGGGCCCAAGCACTGGTTGGGTAGCGACATGTGCGCATCGTGGTATCTGTGCGATTGAGCGCACGTCGAGCGACTACACACTACTTGCTAGTCTTTGGCGTGTGGATGCGGGTTGGGACGCTGAATGGGGTGCGTTTACCGTCTGCCGCGCTGCGAACACCATTCCCGAAGGCCAGGGAGGAGAGTGCATTGCTAGTGGTGCAAGTGCGTTCTTTCCATTGTGCCAAAAGGCTGAAACCAGCACCTTGCAGCGGTAGTACTGGTTCATCAGCCAAAATGGCCCGTTTTCCTGACGTCGACGAGGGTTGGTGATGCCCAACCGTATGGATGTTGTAGGCTCGCGGCCTTGGCACCACCGTCTGCAGAAACAGACGAGCGTCCGTCTTTGATGCGAACTCTGATCTGGGCAGCCAGCCGCGGGGCGGAGTAAGTAAAAGTGACGGGTATAGCAGATGCGGGAAGAGGAGTGGCACGGCACGGCACGCCTGAGAAGTGCTCCAGGGTCATTTGTTGAGAGAGGCTGTGGCTGAGTTGTGTGCAAAATTGGACACTTGGAGGCTGGTGAAGATGACGGAGATGAGGGATGGATGTGATGATAGCATGATGGAGAAGACGGCGGGCTAGTGTTTGCACGTCCAATATTTTTTTGTGGTGTTGTGGTCATGTGGGGTAGAAAGTAGAATGCAAGTGCAAGCGCGCATTTGGGGAGGTGCGTCCCCCCCGGCTGCGGGAGGTGCGTCCCGGATGCAGGAGGGGGGGCACACACACACATGGCAAAAAAAAAACAAGCGCAAACCATGTCTCTATCACCACATGCCGACGACCTGTCTAAGCGCGGGCGGCGAGCATTGCCATTATGACAATCAGCAGCAGCAGCGGCGGCGTCGTCATCTTCTATTTCCCATTGCAGCGCATATGTGCATTTTGTCAGGGTCTGCAGAGGAATGGCTGGTGCTGCTTACCGCTGTGGCTGCTTAGCACTGTGGCGGTGCGCACTCGGACTCAATTTGGATGCTCACCCATGGGAAATTTGGTGTGCAGGAGCGGGAGTAGCGGTGTCGCAGTAGATTGCAAGTGCAAGCAGGTTTGGACCACGCGCTAGGGAGACGGCCGTATCAGAGAGGGTGCAGCGGGAGGGTCTCGCCACCAGGGTGGTGATGCTGATCCAGGCAAGTCGGGTGTGGAAGGGTGGAAGGGTGTGGATGGCTGCAATATTGCTAATAACACAGTGCGCGAAAACATGAGCGCGAGAGCGAGCGCGACGAGGGGCTGACCAAGGCGCGCGTCTTGTTTGTCACTCACACAAACACGGCCAGCCAAATTTGCCTCTCAGCTCTCCAACATTGACACGGCCACGGCTACGACTACGGCTCATCAACACCGTTGCCATCATCATCATCATCCATGGCCGTCCATGCCCATCCACTCGCGTGCACGGCGTGACAAAGAGGGTGCTGCAATTGTCGAGCTGCGTCATCAACACCACCGGGCCAGTGTAAATTGCACGCCGACAGCAAATGGCAGCCTTCTGGTGCCTGGCGTCGTTGTCCATCCTGGCCGGCGATACGGGAATGACTGCATAGCCTCCACCTGCATCCGCCAATTTTGCAGCTGACGGCGCGCCATCCGCATGTTGCCATGGACACTCGACCTTCCCAGTGTAATTCTGCCCCAGGGTGAATCCAATCAAGCAGAGCCCAAAGGGGTGCACCCGTCCGGGGTAGAGGCCGCTGCACCGTCGGCTGCTGCTGGTGATTCTACTTGCTGCTGCTGCTGCTGCTGCTTGCCATTGATGCCCATCCTATCCGCAACAAACTCCGCCATCCCGGCCACACCCTCTCTCTCTCTCTCCGGTTCGCGCGCGAGATTGTCTTCACCACTTTTTCCCTTCCTACTCTCGCCGGCCTCCCTCAAGCACGCGACACTGTGCGACGCACCACTCGACACCGGTCGCGCCCAGGGTCTACACCTATGAGGGGGCCGCGTCTAGGATTGCTCGCAGGCTGTGCAATTCACCGCTGCGCAGCAGCAGCAGCAAGGTGAAAAAATGGCCCCAGGGCGCCCGGATCATGTTCATGCAACCATCCATTCTGCCCGCCGCTGCAGCCTGGCTCTGGTACTTGTCGCTGAGGCTCATCCCATGTCACATCCACTCACACTGCCCTTGTTCAGGCTACAGTCAAAGCCGCCTAATACCACTTACACTTAAAGCCACCCAGGCCGGCACTCTAATTCCTCTCAAGCTGCTGCATGGTATCCACTCCGTCTCATCTGCACTGATTCTCTCGCATTTATTATTACCCATCTGCTTCTCTGACTCCTGCGCTTTCGGGCCTACGCCTCCTTGGACTGCCTGCCTGCATTCATCCTGTCCGGCGCTTGTCTCAGCCCGGCCATCATCTGCGCCCTTTAAATACACTCGCCGCCCACCACCATCCAAATACCAAGACCAACCTGCTTGTTTGACTCATAGCTGTCCTCCTTCTTGTACCTGCGCCAGTCCGCCCTCTGGCCTAGGTGCCAACTGCGTCTGTCCTGGTCAAGCATTCCCCTCTGGTCATTGAACTAGAGCCCCTTGGCCTGGCAATACAATCCCAACACTTGACGCGCACTCACCAACCCGACTTGCCACTCCGTCCTATCCTGGTAGTATACATTTCCTGTCGCCACCATGTGTCGGATCGAAGGTGACTGCACCTACTTGTGCGACCAAGCCCGCAGTGGGAGAACTTGCCGCGACCTACGGAGAGTTCCTGCTGCCTACACTCACCAGAAAGGCTCCGCCTCGCGCGACGACACTCCTTCTCCGGTAAACCCACCAACACCTACAAACTCTGGTGCCTATTTCACTCAGCGTCGCCGCCCATCCAACAGTGGCAGTCGCCCTTCCACTCGCGATGGGCAGCGCCTTAACCCTGAGATCATCATCGAAATCGGCTCCAAGAAAGGAAAGGGAAGCAAGTATCCGTCAGTCTCCATTTCGACAAAAGGCCACAAGCGACAATCCTTCGGCTCCATCGGATCCAATGACGCCGCCATCGATTCAGCAGAGTCGGAGGCTTCCTATGCTGTCCGGACTGGCTTTCCAGATGCCCCTTTACCCCCTCCTGCCTTTGACCAACCCAACACCTTCCTTCCCACGCCCCTTGCATCTCATGGATATTACCACCGACAGACGCCTTCAGCCTCTTCCAGCCAGACGCCATCGCTGACTGTGCTGTCCGAGCCAGACTATGATCGGTCCACCGGTCGGCGAAACACCCGCCCGTCTGCCACAGTCATCCACAACTCAACTCCCGCCCCTGCATCTCCTACTCGGCCACAGAATGGCTTCTCTTCCGGGCCCTACAAGACCAAGAGCATTGTACCAAGGGATCCTCTCCAAGGCGCTCAGACACCTACTAGCACCAACCCGCTTGATTACGACCAGTATGCTGATTATTCCGGCTCTTCTCGTGCCAGTTCTGGCATAGCTGAAACCACACGGCCTACCAAGAACAGTGGTCAACGACGAAAGAAACCAAGCGAGGATCTTCGCTACCAGGAAGACGTTGACCAAAAGAAGAAGGAAGACTTGGAGAACGACAAGCATGTTCGCTTCGAGCTTGGCCGTTACGAAGCTCGCGAAAAGGAGCGGGCCGAGAGAGCACAGGCTGAGAAGGAGAAAGAGCGTGCGGCACTCAGAGAAGAGGCTCGCGAAAGGGAGCGCGCCGAAAGAGCACAAGCTGAAAAGGAGAAAGAACGTGCGGCACTCAGAGAAGAGGCTCGCGCAAGGGAACGAGCTGCAAGGGCACAGGCGGAGAAGGAGAGAGAGCGCGCCGCGCTCAAGGAAGAAGAGCGCAAGCGCAAGAAGCTCGAGCGTCTGGAACAGGAAAAGAAGGAACAAGAAAAGAAGGAGCTCGAAGAGAAGAGAGCAAAGGACCGCAAGAAGGAAAAGTCAAAGCCTCCGACAACCGATTACCCCACGCGGCCGACCAACACGCGAAGGATGTCTTCGTTGATGACTCCTCAAGAGCAAGCCGAGCAAAAGCGTCTTGTCGAAGCTGATAGTCTCATCATGCAGACTGAGAAGCAGGCGGCAGAAGCTCGTGAGCGTGAAGAAAGAAGGGCAGCTGCTCGACAGCAACAAGACTCATCGACATACTATGACCCTCGGGCCGGTGACCGGTCTCTGTCAAACGCCAACGCCCCTAGCAAGCCGCGTCGTGATAGCGTTGCCTCTACAATGCGTCCTTCCGGACTTACTAGGACTTCTAGTAAGCACCGCCCGAGCATCACGCAACCCAACCCGCCCACTGTCAGCGCTCAACCACCTACGGACTTCTCGACTCGACCCTCAAACCCGAGAGCACATGCGCCACCCCCACTCTCCTTTCCAAAGACGTTCAACCAAGACTACGGTCGCCCACCATCGGCTCGCCGTCCCTCCCTTACGCCAGACAACCCTTTTTCGCCTAGCGCTGTACAGTCGCCTGCGGCTGATCCATGGGACTTGCGCAACATGGAGCCCGCGCTTCCATCTGCTCGCTCTTCGGACATCCGCCAGCATCACGGTATGCAGCCGCGTGGTGATCCAATCATCCATGGCCCTACCCGTCCTGTCCGACGTGCCCCTGAATACGTCAGTGCATTCGAAGATGATGACGATGGCATGGAGGATTACCCCCCTCGATTTGCTTCACGCACGGGGCTGAGTCGGAGTGATTCAAGGCGGAAGCATTGATTTCCGTTACCAGTTGTATTTTAGTGTTGCTTTATGATTTTGTACTGTTTCGTATGGCGCCTTGTCTGCTTTTTGTCGTTTGGTCTTGCTCTTGATACCCCCTTCACCTGCCGCGTACACTTAGACTACCCTGCGAATGTTATGATCAGCGTATACCATGTTGTCTTTGTCGTTCTACATTGTGTATTGTAGCCTGTGCGTTGTTGTTGCTGTTTTTTTTTCGGCAAAAAGCTCTTGCCATTTGTGCCCTCGTGCTTGGATCTCGCTAGATGATAATGTATTGCGTTGCCTCTGCGGCGAGAGTGTGAGTGTTGCGACACTGCTTACATGGCTGGTGCCTCGTCCTTATCACTTACTACGTTACCCTAAATCTTAGCGCGCCGGCCTGAATGAACTAGGCTTGTAGACCCTTGGATGAGATAGGAACGGTCCAGACAGTGCTCTGCCACGTAGTTAGACCCTGATACATGAAGGGTGACGCGGGGTAGTAGTACTACCCCTTACTTTCCCCTCTTGTTCTGGACGCATCCTACCAACGGTATCCACCGACTATCACCAAAGGTCCACAATCCACCTCACCGCCTATAGGTATAACACCGAATAATCAAAACGTGACGTGTACTATGATCAACACACGGCAATGCAGGGACGGCAAAGACATGGGTTTTCTTGCATCGAGAGTCCTGTCAGCATGGCCATACCTATTGAAGACGCAGTCTCGCTCGGCCGATAAGCATTAGTTTAGAGATCTCAACCGTTGCTGCTAATTGGAGGCGAGCCCACCGCTTCTTTCTGGATAAAAACACCGTCGATCCAACTTCCTCAAGGATCAACCCAGGTAGATCTCCGGGACATTTCTATCCGGCTTCTACAAAATCAGGCTATGCGGGGACTAAAGAAGCTGGGGGGTACGCACTGGTGCTTAGCTGCATGCTTCTAAGACCCGGTACTACCAGAAAGACGGTATAAAGCTTCGATGGTACCCACAAGCAATTGTAGATTCATGTACTGGCCAGGTAACTGGTAGTAGTAGTTGTTGTTACTCGAGTGGCTGCAGTCACCGTCGTACAGTCTCAAGTTCGATTGGACACACGCGTGTCCAAGGTAAGTTCAAACATTTGCTTTGAGAATGTTCCGGTAGTGCTTACGAGTCAATACAGACTAGCACCTCCCCCCATGCGGCTTCACAGCGTCTCGGTCTTTGCAGCCGTTGCGCTCACAACGCTCGCAGAAACGACTTCTGACCCTTCCGGTTCAAATAGCTCCCAAGCCATAGTTCCCGATGGTCTAGAAGGAGACGACGCAGCAAAGTTATTGCAGTCAATTCAGGCAAATTCCACCAACTCTTGCGAAGCAGCAGTAAGCTTTTCTCTCATTTACCCTTAAACCTTTCACAAATATTCATTATCATCATGGAATTTATTCATCTTACTAATCCCTTTCCTTCAATTTCTAGTGCGCTTCGCTCCTGGGAGAATTTGGCGCTACCAAAGTCGCGGGCGGCGAAGACCCGGACTATAAAGCCGCGATTGAGGGTTTCTGGTCCCAACAGCAGCGAGAGCCCGTACCACGCTGTATATTCCGACCAGAGACAGCGCAAGAAGTTGCAAATGTGGTACGTGTGTCCCAGGCGAACAAGTGTCAATTTGCCTTTCGAAGCGGAGGCCATGCCCAATTCGCGGGTGCATCCAGCGCAGATGGAGGCATAACTGTACTTTTTGAACGCATGGCAGGCATTACGCTGTCTGAAGATAAAAAGGTTGCTTCAATTGGACCCGGGGCCGTCTGGAGTGATATTTACGGCAGCCTGGCTGAGCACAACCTCGCCGTCGTGGGTGGCCGTGTCGCTGACATTGGTGTCGGAGGACTTGTGACAGGCGGTGGCATTTCGTACTTTTCCAACCAGCACGGCTGGGCATGCGACAACGTTGTGTCGTATGAAGTCGTCCTGGCAGACGGACGCATTGTGACTGCCACGCATGATTCCGAGTACTCTGATCTCTACTGGGCATTACGCGGCGGCGGCAACAATGTCGGCATCGTGACGCACTTCAACCTCGAGACTTTTGCTCACGGCCCCCTCATGTATGGTGGAGACCGAGTATTCACCAACGAAAGCTTCTCAGCCGCCATCGATGCCTTTGTCGACATGGCCAAAAACCTTGAGAAAGACCCAAAGGCCACGGAGTTCCTGTCCTTTGTCCTCGACACAAGGAACAATATGCGAATTGCAATTGTCGATCTCGACTACGCAGACCCAAAGACGGACGCACCTATTTTCGACACATGGAACAAAATCCCCGCGGTTGTCGACAACACCAAAATCAACAGCCTGGTCAACCTGACCCTGGCTCTCGCGGCACCCAATCCAAGTGGAATGCGACGATCCTACTGGTCCATGTCTGTCAAACTCACAGACCGTGAAATCATCGACCGCCTCGTCGACATCACCTTTGAGACTGGCGACAAGCTCGCACACGTACCCGGTATGATACCCGTACAAACCATCCAAGTCGTCACCGAGTCACAGCTCAAGCATATGGAGAAGAACGGCGGCAACGCCCTCGGTCTCTCCGTCTCCGATGGTCCTTTTCTCCTGCTCCTCCAGTCCTTCGGATGGATGAATCCCGAGGACGACGAGCTCGTGCTCAAGACCGCCGCAGACATGGTTGCCCAGATTAAAAAAGTGAGCAAGGATTTGGGAGTCGCCCACGACTACATTTACATGAACTACGCGAGCCAGTTCCAGGACGTCATCGCGGGTTATGGCGAGAGCGCGAAGAAGCTGAGGGATATTGCGCGCAAGTACGATCCTGAGGGTGTCTTTCAGACGTTGCAGCCGGGATACCACAAGTTGAATGGGCCCAAGAGTCAGGATGTGCCTGTGTGGGATCGTCTCAGGGCTTTTTTCAATGACAAGTTCTCGTGAGGAATGATGGGTTATCGTGGTACCAGAGTCGACGCTCGAGTCTGATGCGGGAGACAAATGAAATGAATGAATGAATGAATGAGTAATATGAGACGAATTGTTGAGCAGTTACATCTACATAGCTTTTTAGAGCAGTAGAAATCATTATGCGAAAATGTCAATGGTTGTTGAACGTGCAATTGAAACAATGCGTTGTTCCGAAATTAGTGTCAAACATCAAGGGTCACTGACGTCATCTGATCAACTAGTAACCCGTAGACACGAATTTGCTGGCAATGCGAGCAAGAAACACAATAGGCAACAGATGACATTTTTGATAACCACGCTGAGTGTGGTTTCTTTCTGGCCCGCTGCTCTAGCAGACCATATTTTCTTCTAAGAAGCTACGTGACGAAACATGATTGCATAGTCCTTTTTGCCTACATATTACGCCAGGACAAAAGGCAAAAAAGGAAATTCTTTTGGAATAACAGAAAGAAACAATATGGCGCCAGGCCATCCAAGTCATAAGCAGCACTTGCTACAACCGTCAGTGAAGGGTATTATCCAGGAAACACAAACACGCAGCGCTTTTAATACCAATGCCGTCGAAAGATCAACATCAACGAGACGGTAAGAACGCTATCATGAAAAAGAAAAGGAAGCAGTATTAATCGCCAGGATGATACGAGATATGAGATGGGAGATAGGAAACAGGAAATAGGAAATAAAGAACAAAGCAACAGAAACGGATGATTAGGAAAGAAATGTCAACTGTACGTCGCGCAACAGCTATTGCTGCTGGTGCTGCCTTCGCCTGTGCCTCTGGAGGTTGTCCTTGCGCGAGAAGCCACCGAGGTTGACGCAGTCAGGATGTTCGCAGCGAAAGGTGTTCATGGTGGATGAGGGGTCTTGATGTTGAAGTTGGTGTCTGCGAAGGTCCTTCGGGTACCTGAAGCCCCAGCTGCAAGTCGGGCACACGTGAGGCCGCTCATTGCGGTGGGATGTCTTCTGGTGGCGGCTAGCGACAGTCAGTTATGCTGACTTGCATACTCTCGAGACTAGACTCACTTGAGGTCGCACTGACGATTGAATACTTGAGTGCATTCTGGCTCGTTGCAGACGAAACCACCTTCGCGAGGAGGTTGCCGCCTGCCTGAGCGTCTCCTAGACCTGGCCTGACGCGACAGCAAGCGGTCGCCGGGAGTGTATGTATCGTCGACGTGCGCCTGGACAGTACCCGGCTGTACAGTTGTCTCGTTCGCATTAATGCGCTGGATGTACTCGTTCGAAACTGGCCTAGGGCCGCCGGTGACGTAGTCACAAACTGGCGTCAAGTTCACTTCCGTCTCGTGTGTGTCCGGCGGCGGTATGTTCATGGGATCGTGGTATTCGGGCGCTGCTACGTAATTGTACGGCATCTGCGAGCGGTATCGTCAGGACGGAGTTGCACACATACGCGTGACAGTCTTACCAGGGCCAGAATGCACTGGCAAAAGTCGAGCTGCATGCCGGCGCAAAAGTGGCATACCAAAAGCCCCTCTACTGGATATGTTAAGTCCATTGGACTGATAGGCGGTGTTAGGTCCATGACTGGGCCTGAAGCTGCCGCTGGCGAGAGCAGAACAGTGAGCAGCACTGTGAACAGCAGCAATGTGTACATGCTCTGGTGTGGGTGTGGGTGCCTAAGGAAGAGACTTGGTTATGGTGGAGTGTGCGAGGATGGCAGAGGCAGTGAAGGGGACAATGAGGGTCGCAAGACTGTATGGTCAGAGAATAGCGACAATGGAGAGAAAAGTAAAGGAGGAGAGGAAGGACTGCCCCGACGAAAAAGGGCGTGAGATCTAAGATCGCGGGTGCATGCCAGTGGCAGAGGACTGGGGGAGGCCGGCTGCCTGAGGAGCCACAGGTCACGGGGAGCTGTGGCTATGTTGATGATGTAGGTGCCGACCATTTTAGCGAGTTTGGGAGCTCTGCAGCTACAGTTTTGTCAGTTGGACATGTTAGCAGTGATGAAAGTGCAACTTTTGATGCAATAAAGTGTGTGATTGTGGTGGTTGCGTGTCGAAGGGAAATGCGGCGGCACTGCGCAGCGATTAGGGATGCGTAACCCTCCACTGTCTTGACACCATGCCACTTCGAGATCTCGAGAGGGGTGATGCGGCTCAACTCGACACGTGACTTACTCACATCGCCAATGTTTGAAGATTCTTTTGACTTGCTTTCCTGTTATGGGGCTCTTTCAGTGTTGCGTAATCTAGATGCCTCCAATAAATAGTTGCTTGGTACTTGGTGAAGATATGGTCGTGAGTTCTCTTCTCACGTGCCAACGCATCCGGAAACTTTCACCCTGCCTTTGTTATCTTTTTACCTCGAGCCCCCACGCTTTTACGATATAACGTAGGCTTCGTCATCGCGATTGCGTGTCTACTTCTCTTCAGCTCGTTTGTCGATGACTCTGCACTGAGTTTTGTTGATTCGCAGAGGAGGTTTCTGGTGCAAAAGTACGCAGTTTAGACAAATAGTCTCATGCATGTAATGACAACCGGCCATGGATACCGAGTATTCCACTTGCTTCATGTTCAGGCTGGGAATTTGTGCTGGATATATATTGCAACTTCTCTACAGGCCGCCTATGGCACACCCTCGTCACGAGACATCCTTACATTGAGGCAACCGCTTCAGCCGTACCATTCAGGTGGACGCTTTATGAGGCAAACCTCACGCTTGTTGTTTTTTGGCTTCGATAGCGAGCATTTCAGGTTTGACTCACAGCTCCGGTGCTCTGGCTCGTCAGGACGTCTTATGATTTACCTTGCGAGCGGCCTCCTAGGCATCTACGAACAAGGGTACCAGCCAAGCTCCACCTTGGCCACGTTCCGCCCACTCCGACTTGTCAGCGCTTAATTTCAATAGATACCAGAGCTACTAACTTCAACATACTAGGCTAAGATGACAAGGATCACGCTGTATGTCGGAAATCTGGTCGTGTAGAGTACAGAGTCTGCCCCGCATTGACTTGCCTACGTAGCCTAAAAGTCCTTGACCAAACTGCAGCCTTAGCCACCAACAAACAAACCACTAACAACGCATCGCAGAAGCCATGTTATCAGCCCGGGGGCGTCAGTATGCAGCCTTGGATTTGGCGGCTGGCTATACCAAAGTTCGTGGCCCTTTGTACAACAAAGACACGCATCCAGATGGCCTGGTTTCTTTCAAAAACGCTGAAAATGTCAGTGGCCGTCATGTCAAATACTAAAAAGTCATGAGAGACAGTGCTGATGTATGCAACAGTTTCTCATGCATGATGAAGCGCTTGACTATATCAAGACAAAGGTCAGCCTTCACAGACTTGATGGGGTACAGTACCTAAAGGATAATGCAGTGCATACCATCTCTCGAGCCAGAATCTTTGACCTATCATGATGGCCCATTCGGTTCCAAGCGATTGAGGGCCGCAATGGCTTCCTTCGTCAACAAGCGCTTTTCACCAGCCTCAACCGTAGCCATTGAGCATGTTTCATTTGTCAGTGGCGTGACGGCATTGAACGACATACTGTCACTGTGCATGACCGATGGGGAGAATGATGCGTTGCTTCTAGGCATGCCGATTTATGGATCCTTTGTTCCAGATCTGCAGAGCATGTCACGGTGCGTTGGGTTCCTCTTAGAATAAGACTTGGGATGGCACGACTAACATCGCCCGCAGTTGCAACTTGGTTTATGCCTCATTTGGAGATGTTGATCAGTTCAATGTCAATTCAGTCGAGTGTTATGAGCGTGCTCTGCTACAAGCCGAGCAGGGTGGTATTAAAGTGCGAGCGCTTGTTTTGGCCAACCCACACAATCCTCTTGGTGTGTGCGCGGTCGTTTGGTGTTAAAGCATAAGAGGCTAACGGTGCAGGACAATGTTATTCCCCAGATGCGTTGAAAGCAATCTTGAGCTTCTGTAATAAGCACAAAATACACCTTATCAGTGATGAGATCTACGCCTACTCTGTATATCACACAGATGCCTCGAGCCCAGGCTTTACATCTATACTCTCGCTAGATACGGCCGGTATCATCGATAATGACCTCGTACACGTAATGTATGGAATGGCAAAGGTAGGTTTTTGATATACCAATTGGCATCATTGACCTCTTACAAACCATTGACAGGACTTTGCTGCTGCCGGTCTGAGATTGGGATGCTTGGTCACCAGGAACACTGAGCTAGGACAGGCTGTGCAGTCTCTGTCGTAGGTTACTATCATTCTCGGCAAGCGATGACTGACCATTGACAGGCGATTTCACGGCGCGTCACCAATGGCCGACGCGATCGCGACATGCATACTCGAGGATGAGGAGTGGCATCTGCAATTCTTCAACAAGAGTACGCATATTCTCCGAGAACACCGAAAGATCGCTGCAGAAGCATTTGATAGTGCTGGTATTCCATATGAGAGGAAAGCGTACGTGATAGGCGTTGTACAGCCTTTTCTTGTGTAGAGCTGACGCTTTGCGTAGAAACGCTGGGTTCTTCCTTTGGATCGACCTGTCGGCATGCTTACGCAGCCTGACATGGGAGGCTGAAGACGACCTCAAGGATAGGCTCTACGATTTCGGTGTGGAAATGGCAGCTGCACGTGGATATCACGGGGAAATGCCAGGGCACTTTAGATTCCTATTTTCAGTGGATAAAGATACTGTAGAGGAAGCAGCAAGGAGGATTGTCAAGTTCTTCGAGAACAATAAGGTAGATCATGCGTAACCCGTCGGGCACGTAGTATTTGATGAAGTCATAGCGCAATAGACCTAGCTTTCCCCCCAAACTTTATTCCTCGTTTTCTAGAAAAAGGCGTAAGAGGCCGATCTTCTCGGATACATGCCGACAAAACGCTCGTGACCACGCGACAGGGCGCTACGCGACGGGCGGATCCCTGTGCTCGATCGTTCCGTGCGATCGGAAATCAACAGCGGCGTTGCGTCATCATTCCTGCCACGGCACTCTCACTTTTGCAAACAAACAACACAATACTTCAATCCTGATATCGCCATAATTCGATATCTGCGGGCATAGACATGGCGCCCATACTTGCGCGAAAGCGCTTGCACTCTACCTCGCCTGCCCTGGAATCGCCACCTAAACGCGCATGCACTACCCGCAAACCCCCAGCGCCTGCTCGCACAGGCAAAGTATCCGTCTTCCAGACTTTGGATGCGCCACCAACGACCAAGCGCACACTCTCGCAAACAAAGGCTCTATTGGAGGAAGAGGAAGGAGACGGCGATAGTGAATCGTCAGAGCTAGAGAGTACCGAAGATGAGTTTGAGGATGTACCGTTGAATGGGGCAACCAAAGGCAAAGGGAAGGCTAAGGCACAGCTAGATGAAGAGAGCGACGAAAGTGAAGATGGCGATTGGGAAGATGCGCTTGGCACACATCATTACACAAAGCCAGACCATGGCCCTGCGCCCATCATTACTGGAGATATTGCGTTGACGCTGTCCGCAGCGCCCAAAACCGCATTTGAAACCAAGCCAGATGGGAAAAAGGGAGCCTCAAAGGTCCAGAGACAGATACGGACCGTCACTCATTGTATCCATGTACAATTCTTGATGTTCCACAACCTCATGAGAAATGCATGGGTTCAGGACAAGGAGGTCCAAAAGACTCTTGTTCAAGCCATGTCCCTTGGGTGCTGGCGTGAACTGGAGAAGTACTGGAACGACACAGGAATTCGAAATGGATCCAGCCGGGCAGTGGTCCAGAAACCACCCAGTCCCAAAAAGAAAGAGCCAGAAACTCCCAAAGGAAAATGGAAAGAGAGTGGCAAGGCGGGTGTCAAGGTGTACGAGAGCCCGCAAAAGCGAATGGATGTTCGCAACAAAGCCAAGGGCAGGGGAGAGAAACCTTCCGAGCGTGACAAGAGAACCCGCGGCTGGGGCGCAGCAGCTGAACCGCTCGAGCCTAACTCTCCGAACCTGTCCGCTGGTGACCCTTTGATCAGGCTTCTCAAATATCTCTCGGCTTACTGGAAGTCCAAGTTCCAGATCACTGCCCCAAGCTTGCGAAAGCGTGGCTACCTATCGCCGTCAGTATTGGAAGCGGAGATCAAAGCTTGGAAAGACGATCCTAATCACCCCGACATTTTTGGCGAACGCGTGAAAGACATTGCTGCTTTCCGGGAATGCGCACAAAAGTGCCAAGGCAGTAGAGATGTCGGAGAACAGCTCTTCACCGCCCTACTCCGTGGACTAGGTATTGAGGCGCGAATGGTGGTCAGCCTGCAGCCAGTTGGTTTTGGATGGAGTCAGAGTGAAGAAGGTAAACCAAAGAACCTTGAGCGATTGAACAACTCGAAGCTCGCCGATAATCAAAGTACGGAAAAAGGAAACCCGACCAGAAGCAAGACCAAGAAACCCGTCCCTATAACGAAGACGGATGGATCAATCGATGTCAGCATGGACGACAGTAGCGATTTGAGTAGTGTCATATCCATATCTTCAGACTCCGAGGATAACAGACCACCAAAGAGATCACCGAAAGCGCGCAATTACGGTGAAGAGCTGCCATACCCTACCTACTGGACAGAAGCCATTTCACATTTGACACACACGCCTATATCAGTATCTCCACTTCCTCGTACCATTATTGCAAGTGCCGCTTCTCCAGATAAGCTTGTGGATTTCTATGCTCGTGGCGCAGCGGCTGACAAGGCGAAACAAGTCTTGGCCTATTTGATCGCTTTCTCTTCTGACGGCAGTGCAAAGGATGTCACCACACGCTACCTACCCAAGCATCAATGGCCTGGTAGAACTAAAGGTTTCCGCATGCCTGTGGAGAAGGTGCCGATTCACAACAAACATGGAAAAGTCAAGCGATGGGAAGAGTGGGATTGGTGTAAATCGTCGATGCGACCTTATGCACGATCTCACGATAAACGCCAACCTTGGGATGAGGTGGAAGACGAGGGCGACCTCGTACCTGCACAAGCAGAAAGAAAGAAGGGCATGGACGAAGAAGGTGGCAAGGAGACGCTACAGGGGTACAAGAACTCGACCGAATATGTACTGGAGCGTCATCTACGACGAGAGGAAGCTCTCAGACACGGTGCCAAGATTGTCAGGTTCTTTGTGACGGGCAAGGGAGACAATGAAAAGTCGGAACCGGTCTATCGCCGCAAAGACGTTGTATCGTGCAAGACGCAAGAATCATGGCACAAAGAGGGGCGAGAAGTGCTGGAAGGTCAACAACCGCTCAAGCTCGTGCCTATGCGCGCCGTCACCGTTACTCGAAAACGTGAGATTGAGGAGCGTGAACGCATCGAAGGTGGCAAAGTGAAACAGGGTCTTTACTCCAAGGAACAGACGGATTGGATCATTCCCGATCCCATTGTTGATGGCAAGATCCCACGTAACGCATTTGGGAATATCGATGTATACGTTCCAACAATGGTTCCCAAAGGGGCTGTTCACGTGCCTCTCAAGGGTACTGCGCGAATATGCCGCAAGCTCAACATCGACTACGCAGAAGCGTGTACGGGGTTTGAGTTTGGTAAACAGCGCGCTGTACCAGTAATCACAGGTGTGGTGGTTGCAGCAGAGCACGAAGACATGCTTATCGATGCTTGGGAAGCCGAAGAGGCAGAGAAGCAAAGAAAAGAAAGGGAGAAGAGGGAGAAGTTTCTGCTAGGGCTTTGGAGGAGATTTGCTTCTGGACTGAGGATAGTAGATAGAATGAGGGAGGAGTATGGGGAGGATGTCGAGTTGCCGGTCAAAGAAAAGGTATTGCCACCGAAGGATGAAGAGGAAACCCCCGAGACGAGGAAGTCACAGTGGGAAGTGTTTGAGGCTCAGACTGACTTTGAGGGGGGCTTTGTGCGAGACGATGTGGAACTCTCTGGTGGCGGTGGTTTTATGCCAGACAAGGCACATCAGACAGCCGAGCGTGACCTGGACATGGCAGGTGGTTTCCTGCCGGCAAGCCAGGAAGAGGATGAAGAGCTGACAATCGACCATGGCGAAAAGAAAGACGTGTGGGCGCCCGTCGTGGAGACTGCATATCGCACGCCCATCTCACTTACCCAAGCGTTACAACGACCCACGAGCGAGCCAAGCGAAAACCCGGATCATAATGAGGCAATGAGTATCGACCAAGACACAGAAGACGAAGACGAGGGCAAACGGAATGACGAGGATGAAGAATACGAGCATTCAAACCTTGAATTGAATCATCAAAAGTCTACGGCTGGCACATCAGGTGGTCGTGGCCGTGGCCGTGGTCGTCCTAGAGGACGTGGCACTAAGGCCCCGGCTCGCTTAACTCGTAAACCCAATTCAACGGGGAATGAATTGTCCAATGGAGCACTTCCCGATGCCGCCTCAAATCCGCCATCACCTCCACCTTCCAGGCGGTCAGCACCAAGGCGCAAAGCAGACAGAAAAAGCGATGCGCATGTCAGGAGCCACTTTTTCGCAGAGGCAAGCGAAGGCGAGACAGATTTGACCGACATGACGGATCGAACATCGCCAAAGAAGAAGCCGACGAGAGGGCGCGGAGCGGGAAGGGGGAGAGGCAGGGGCAAAGGCAAAGCGGGGAAAGCCAAGTAAATATCGTACCAGAGGATTTCCGAAATGCATTTTGCACGTTGGACAGCAACAGGCGAGATAGCTGCTACTGACCAATAGTGCATCGTGGTGGGGGGGAGACTACTTATTATGATGCTACTTATTATGATACTAGAGACAAAAAGAAACTTATCGATTCCAATGCGGAAGACAATGAGACGAGACAGCCTCCCACCGTTCTCCACATGTCACAAACAGGACGCCTTCGGTATAGTCGGCACCGCCCTATAAGTAGACATCCCAGGCGCATGTGGAGCCGCACAACCGAGGCCAGCCTGCCAGGCACGTCACGAGTCGGGTGTGTCTATTTGTAGGCGAGCCCAGTCTCCCAAGAATGCTTGGCAAGCCTGCGACTTACTTGGCTCCCAGGGCTCCGTTTTCCCCTTATTATTACATGAGCCGACAGCCAACGGCGCGGTTGACAGCGGCGTGGGTGGCTTCTTTGGGTTTCAACGTGTGCGCGCCTTTGTTGACGGGGCGTGCGTGCTGTTGGGTCAAGTGTGCAAGAAGCAAGACGCTGGCTTAGGGCGGAATCTGGCACCACGGCCACATGGCTGGAGAATCTCCGCCCCTGTGGTTGGAAACTCGACTAACGGAATCCTGTTATCAAGTGGAGAGCAAATGGCCCGGCGGCTTTCTGAATCTCCCGCATGTCTTTGCTGGGGGGGAGGGGGCGCCGTATCGTATTCGTTCCTTCGCGGTCTTCTTGGCTCAATACATGCAGGCGGATCTCCGACCTAGCTCGCGCTCGTTAGCTTCCTAACTCGTCATCCCTCCCCGTCTCATAGCAGCACTGTTGATACCCCCATGTTATAAGTATTTGCTGCCGTCGGCGCCTTTGATTTTCCCACACGCTTTCGCTGCTCGTCATCTGGTTTGCCATTTTTTGTCTTGGCAGACTGTCCATTCGCTTTCCTAATCATTTCTATCGCTTAATCTGTTTAGTACTATAATATTTCTTAGCATCATGCGCTTCTCCAACGTTGCTACCGCCGCCCTGGTGGCTCCTCTTGTCGCCGCTCACGGAGGAGTCCCGGGTGCTCCCAAGCTTTTTGGTCTTCCTCGCCACCTCCAGGACGAACTCAAGGCCCCTGTTGCTGCTCGCACTCTTCGACACTCTTCTGAGCCCCGACACGGGCTTTTGGAGACCCGTCAAGGCGGCCAGAATGGTCGCTGTGGACCCAGCTTTGCAAACGCAAAGTGTGCTGCCGGCTACTGCTGCTCTGGTGCTGTATGTCGTTGACAAAGAAATCACGCCAAGGACCAATAACACTGACAATTTCAAGGGATATTGCGGAACCAGCAAGGACCATTGCTCAGCACCGGATTGCTTGATCGATTTCGGCCCGGCTTGCGATGCCAACAAGACTCCTAGCGGTGCCTCTACCCGCAACGATGCTCGTCCTCAGAAGGGCAATGTCCCTTACGGTGGCGAGGGCATCTATGTCTGCCAGAAGCCAGGAACTGTCGCTATTACTTATGACGATGGGTAAGCAACTATCCAAGGAACCTCCAAGCATGCATGTCAGCAAACTGACCCGTCTAGTCCTTACATTTACACGGACCGTGTCCTAGACCAATTTAAACAATACGGTTTCAAGGCTACCTTCTTCGTTACCGGTATTAACATCGGAAAAGGAGCTATTGACACTACCACTCAGTGGGCCAATGTCATCAAGCGCATGGTTGCTGAGGGCCACCAAGTCGCATCTCACACTTGGTCGCACCAAGATCTTAGCGTCATCACTGAAGAGCAGCGCTATGATCAGATGGTCAAGAACGAAATGGCCATCAGGAACATCATCGGAAAGTACCCGACGTACATGCGCCCCCCTTACTCATCCTGCAATGCCGCATGCCAGGGTGTGATGAAGAAGCTCGGATACGTCATCAGCTACTTTGACTTGGATACCGTACGTGAAACCATTTGTCTTTTTTCCTTTTTTTTTCTTGTATAAGTTTCACACACTAACATGCCTCAAAGGATGACTACAACCAACTCAAGAACATCCAAGTCGCCAAGGACAACTTCAAGCGCATCCTCGACTCCACTGCCGGCGGCCCAACCACTGGTGACCGTCTGGCCATTGCCCACGACATCCACGAGCAAACCGCCCTCAACCTCACTGGCTACATGCTCGAGTACCTCAAGTCCAAGGGCTACCGCGGTGTCACCATGGGCGAGTGCATGGGCGAGCCCGAAGCAAACTGGTACCGCAAGACCGGCGAGACCGTAACCCCCCCATCCAACGGCGGCGGCAACACCGGCGGCACCCCCATCTCCACCGACGGCCAATGCGGCTCCGGCAAGGGCACCTGTGCCGGCTCTGCCTTTGGCAACTGCTGCTCCTCCTTCGGCTGGTGCGGCAGCACCGACGGCCACTGCAAAACTGGCTGCAACTCTGCCTTTGGCACTTGCACCGGCGGCAGCACTTCGCCCTCCACGCCTGTTTCTACCGACGGCCAATGCGGAGCAAAGGGCTTCGGCGCTACCTGCCAGGGCTCCTCGTTTGGTAACTGCTGCTCGCAGTTTGGATGGTGTGGTAGCTCCCAGGACCACTGTGGTGCGGGCTGCGATAAGACATCTGGTACTTGCAACTAAATAGCGGAGTGGGTGATATATGTTTTGTCATTTCTCATTCCTGTTTTTTTGTGTTTTTTTTGTAAATACCACGATCTACGCTTGAGCGGCTCGTTGCTGTGACTGTTGTGCGATTATATCAAGAATCAAAAGTATGCTTATCTTGCTCTCTCTCTTTCTTTCTCACTCACTCACTTTCTCTCTCTGTCTCTGTGCGTATTTTGAGTCTTTTTTTTGTTTGTTGAGTAGTGATGTTGCTTTTTGGCCGTCATGCACGGGCTTTTTCTTGAACGCTATTGTTGATGCTAGATGTATAGCAGCCTCTTTACTAATGCAAAGCTAGTCCATGTGAGAGATGGTTAGATCTTACTAGCTTGTTGGGGGAAATCTCAAGTGCAACGAATGAACCATTAGCCTACTCTACACATTTTTCTCCGATTTCAGTCTTTGATGTTACTACTATTTTTTTTTCGGTAGTTCAGCCTCACATGCATCTACCTCACTACACTTTCCTAGTGAGGAATTTTTTTTTTGAAAATGACGTAAGTGCCAACTAGTTGCTTGTCTACCGTGGTATTGGGTATTCTTTTAATAGTTCTATTTTGAGATGTACAATATGCTATTTCTGATCTGGTGTACTTGTGTCCTTATCCCTACCTGCTCTCGATTAGCGACAAACTCAAACTACGATAGTGGCAATAGAGACTGTACAATTGACGTGGGAGATAAAACAATAGACTACAGGACGGGAAATATGGATGTTGGAAACGGAATAGCCAGCACGGAGACAGCAAGAGATTATATGGAGTACAAGGTTGCTATGGATAACTATGAGGCGGGATTTAAGAAGACCAAGGACGAACTGGAAAAGACATGGAATGCGGTCGGTATGGTCCAACGTGATGATGGGATTGTTTAGAAAGATTCATTGACGCTGCCTGGCTGGCAGGCAGACAATCTGGAGAAGGGTCGAAAGGCTGCATCTCAACAACAAGCAAGAGTATTCAACAACTCATCATCGGTTCTATGTATCCGCACTAGTTACTAGGCTTCCTTTCGATTTGGGAGTAATATCGCCCGCCTTGATATATGCTTCCCATATACCCATGCCCAGCTACTTGGTTCTCGGGCTCCTTGCAAGAAAGAAAGCCCAAGTGCTACAGGTGAAGCGAATCATGCATGACATGGCTGTCTATGCGCTATGCAGCTACTCTAACGGGCCGTCAACGGCGCCGTTCCGTTCCGTCGCTTACCCAGCCCACCGCTTATTGTCAGGTAAACGACTCAGTTGCAATTGCGGTGAAAATAGGTACATGACGATCCTTCTAAAATGGAAGGTGGTCCCGAGCGAATCTTGGAGTACGTGGACTTTCCCACACTCGAATGCCCTTGCGTGACGCGGCATGACCTGCAAGTATCATTATGTTACGCCTTTGGACAATCGTAAACTCTATTGCTAAATTCACAGTCTTTTCCAGCACTTTATGATATTCCGTGTTGCGTTATTGAGAAGTCGCTGATTCATTTTGGGACTCGTGAAAATCGCATCATACTAGTTCGCGATCCAATTGCTGTTACCCTATGCTAAACAAATGATGGTGCGAGCGGATGGAAAAAAGTACATATGAGCCATCTACTCCCTTGACTTAAAAGATCAAAAATAAAAAATAAATCTATCCGTCACCTAAAATCTAACTCTCCATTTCTACTCACGCCGCCAGTAACTCCATCTAACGCGCCGGCTCCGGATACGCTTCTAAAGAAGCAACAAGCAGCCTTTGAAGATTGCATTCGGGTAATGTGCTCTGCGAGTAGCTCGCACTAGAAAACCCAGCTTGACGCATGAACTCCATCCATACTTCTGGTGGCTGAATAGCATGATTGGCATCGTTTGCCAGCCACCAGCCATCCAGCAGGCCAAAGACGACCTCGTGCCAGTCGATCTTGGTGGTGATTTCCGAAAGGACCAAAACGCCGTGGGCGTTTAGCATTTCTTTGATGCGGCGGCAGGTTGAGGCTCTGTTGGTTGTCGCGTGGACGCAGTTCGTGCTGATGACGATGTCGAATTTGCCGATTAGATCCGCGGGAGGTGGAGTCTCGAGATTGAGTACTCTGAATTGCATGCCGGGGTGATTGAACTTCTTGGATGCGTTTCGGACAAAGGTTGGGGAGATGTCTGTGAAGAAGTACTCGATAGGGTGGTTGAGGTTGCCCAGTGCTTCGATGACGCGCTTTGTAGTGCCTCCTGTGCCTGCTCCAACTTCAAGGATGCTAATTGGCGCGTTGGCGTTTTTGGCGAGACGAAGCAAAAAATCGACGAGGAGCTCCGTCAGAGTGGCGAACATGGGTGCTTTGGTGTAGAAGTTTCTGATAATCTCTTGAGCCTTTGGGTTGCCGAAGAGGAGTTTGATGGGGTCTTCGCTGCCTGTTAAGCACTCTGCGAGCTTTGATCCGGTGAGAGACATGAGTTCTGCCTCACAGCTGTATTGAGGGAAATCGGCTATGAATTCGCTCAGAAGCTGAGAGGAAGGGGCAAAGTTGCACGACCTGGATGATCGAACGTAGTCTGACCCTTTCTTTTCGATGACTTTGTGCTTCTGGAGAATCTCGTAATACCTCCGTACTACCTTGGAGTGTTTGTGCTGATAAGAGAAGCTGGGAATCTTTTGGCCCATGCTGAGAGTTCTGAGATCAACCCCCAACTTTTGTAGCCCTTCTGTCATATATGCAAGGAGTAGTTCATCTTGACGAGCCGCGACTTCAGTCAGATACCCTGTATACTGGCAATCTGTCGCGTATACTGGAAATGAGGATTCGGCTGCCAGGAGAGTCTTGAAAGGATCTGTAATACCTGCACCCTTTCCATGACCGCTTGTTGGTACACTTTTCACAGTCGAAACCAATGGTTTCGAAAGCCCGGGACTCTGCTTTGACGGAGAGGCACCGGCCAATCGCATAAGGTCTTTGACGGAATAATCAAGGAGCACGTCGGTGCTTTCGAGATTGATGTTCAACTCATCGGACAAACTCGATCCCAGTTCCGTCGTAGAAAGGGAATCAAATCCGAGATCTGCGAGAGATTGATCTTCTTGTATGCGACTCACATCCACACCACAAAGCTCGGAAATGAGTCTGAACAGTTTGGCTTGTTGTTCATGCCTTTCGGACTCTTCAGTGGCCGAGTCAAGCGTCGAAGTAGCATTCGGATTCGATTTAGGTCTTGACACATGTATCTCGGATACAACTGGAGGCGCCGGCGCGACTTGTTTCCTCGATGTAACAGGGCGTTTCCTAGTGGCTCTCATGACATCAGCAGACACTATCTGGCACAATGCACTAAGATTCAATGTCTGAAGCTCATGATGCGAAACTGATTTGCCAAATTGTTCTTTGAGTTCATCAGAGAGCTCTATTGTCGCGAGTGAGTCAATACCAAGATCACCAATACAGGTGGTCTGGGGGATAAAGTCTGCTGGTGCGCCAATGTATGTGGAGATTATCGTCCTCAATCGAGTTTCGAAATCTTCAGATCCGTCTCCAACCAAGGAAGAAGTGGTCGAATAATCTGAAGTGTCTGAAGAATCATCGGATGTTAGCTCCGGAAGATTCTTGCTTGTGATGGGCGTGTAACTGGCTGGAGAAAGGGGACGACTCGGTTCTGAATCGATGTTCGATCCATTCGCTACATCGAGTATCTGTTCAACTCTCGCTATCTCTATTCGATGAAACTTGGCCCCGATCGCGGTCATGGCGATCTCGTTGTCTTTGGTAAGAACAAAGACGTCACCTGTCGCATGTTTTCCATTGACGAGGGAGAAGATAGCATAGACATTCCATTCCTTAACGGAGTCGAAGTCGCAAAGTTTGGACATGGTGACGCTTTCGAGTCCCGAAGTTATGAACACCTGGTCTCTACCGCAGGCCGAACTGCTATTTATGAGCAAGCCGGAGACCTGGAGGAACATATCGATAGAAACAGTATCGCAGTGTTTCCGCACCGCCTTTTCGTCGCTTCCGATGTACCTGTCTGGTATGCGAATCGTAGCTAGCGCCTCATTCTTGTTGATGATAATGCTCTCAATTCCTTGTGACGATTCGGCGTAATGGACGACTTTAGAGAAGAGCTGGTATGCTCGTCCACACATTATCTTCTCGGAAGTGGGGCTTGATCGAATCGAATCAATGCGTTCGGCTAAGAGAAGTTTGTATGTCGAAAACCTAGGCTGCTTAGCCAAGTGTAGTTTGCCTATTCCATGAACGATTGCGCGATCTGAGCTATCTCCAGAACCAAGAGAGCTAGAAAGAACAAAACTCCAGCTGTCTTTATCTGTTTCTTCTAGACTCAGTTCTATTTCGCGGTCCATATTGAAACCTAGTGGTGATTTGAAGGAAAGATCCTCAAACACCATTGACTTAGATCCAAGTTCTGAGCCGAGAAGCTGGATTGCCATAGCCGCGCATTCCATGTACAGAGACGCTGGGAAAAGTGGCCGACCTCTGACTGAATGGCCGCTAATGAGCTTCTGGAAACGATTTGCCGAACTGTTGATAACAAACTTCTCCGTATTACCAGCAGACCTAACATGGCGTAGTAGATGCATAGGAACATCCCCTGGAGCGACCTCCACTTTTTGGATTTGAAGATTTTCGAGTTCTCGCTGGATTTCAATGGCCCTGTCGATGTTATCCAGCCACGCTTTGGTCTTCTGAAACTGATAAGGCGGCAGCCAGATGGGTTCCACGCCAGCATCAGCCGGGGATAGGAAAGGCCAAGGAGTAATATCATGCCCTTGCTTCCAAAGATCGATAGTAATTTGGGAAAGAGACTGAGAAGGTTGTTCAATACCAGCCGTCTTGATGGCGTGAAATGAATGCCCCTCTGGATCAGATATAGCACGCTTGATCATTGGGACGATAGATGAATCAAATCCTGCCTCCAGCCAGATGCAATCTCCATGACGCTCTTCAATCCGCCTTACCGCATTAACGAAGTAGACTGGTTTCCGGAGGTGCGATACAATGTGCTCGGCAGTGATTGAATCAGTTTGCTGTTGTGTGCAGGGCTCGATGAGAATGGATGCCTCCTTGAAAGATAATGATTGCAAGGACTCAGAGAAATCTGTACGGAGGGGCTCGGTGAAAATAGAGTGGAAGCCATGGGTGACATCAACCCTTTGACTCTTGACTCCCTTAAAAGAAGGATTAGTGGCCAAAACCTTTTCCACGTCGGCCACTGCCATCTCGTTTCCGACGACAACCTGGTTAGTTGGAGCATTGAAGCAAGCAATCTCGAGAGTTTCGTTACCAACGGCTTCGATGATGCTTTCCACAACCGAGACTGGTGCAAAGACGGCAAGCATAGTACCCTTATCTGGTCCCCACTTGGTCACCATAAGCTGGGCTCGAACGGCAACAAGCTTGAGAGCATTCTCGAGGGAGAGCACACCGGATACAGCCAACGCTGTTAACTCTCCAAAACTGTGTCCGATCGTGCAAGCGGGCTTGACACCTGCATCGATCCAACACTTGGCACTCGCGTACTGAACGGCCATGGTACCTGTCTGCAACAAAATAGGGTCATCAATAGCGGTGTTTTGGAACACGGCTGGAATTATTGATGGATATCCAAGCTCTTTCAGGGTAGCATCACACTTATGAATATAGTGTTGCAGTCTAGGATTGAACTCATAGAGATTTTCTGATAAGCCAATGGCCTGCTTGCTCTGACCGGCGAATGCAAGAACCACTTTTCTAGATGCCCGAGGGATCTCGCAAGGCGAGATGTCCGTACAAAGCTGGTTGAGTAGGCCATCGATGTCGGAAGCGGTTGTCATCCAAGCCATAGGTTGTCGCTTTCGCCGTTCAGATAGGGTAAAAGCAAGATTTGCTAGGTCGATATTCGTTCGACGAATGTGAGACTTCAATGACTTTATGTAAGCCAACAGACTCTCTCGTGTGAAGGCAGAGAGAATGATGGGGTACACGGTGCTCGTATGTGAAAGGGCTCGCCTAAGCATACATGTTAGTTTTGGCAGTCTTAGACCTAGGAGTAACTTACGCTTTGACAACATCCTTCCGAGGTCCTTCGCAAACAACAACTGCTGCATTGCTTCCAGCAGCTCCATAGTTGTTGACCAAGGCTGCTCTGAAAGGAGTGTTCCATGGCTCCAGATTCCTTGCTATAGTGATCTTATCCGGGCCCAAAGTGGGTATCTTCGGGTTCAATGCATTGAATGAGGTATGAGGCGGAATGGCTTTCTTCTGCAACATGGCAATGACTTTGACGAGTCCAGCAACGCCTGCTGCTGATTCCGCGTGACCAGTGTTGCCTTTGATCGAACCAAGATACACCTTGTTTGGCCGGTCTGATGCACCAAACACCTCTCTGATGCTGCTGATCTCCAATGGATCACCTTGCGATGTGCCAGTACCATGTGCCTCTATGTATGAAACATGGCGCGGGCTCATCTTGGCACCTTTGAGAACTGACTTGTACAAGTCCACCTGGGCTGGTGGATGCGTCAGTGTCAGGTTCTCCGACAGCCCTCCTTGATTAGTGGATGATCCTGATATGACAGCCAACACCTGGTCGCCATCTGCTAAAGCCTGTTTTAGGGGCTTTAACACTACAAGTCCAGCTCCCTCGCCTCGGCAATATCCATCAGCCGACTCGTCAAATGGCTTACATTGACCAGTAGGGCTGAGGAAACCAGCCTTTCCAAGATTTAAGTAATTGTGGACACTGGATATGATGTTCACTCCGCCAGCGATAGCCATTGGACATTCACCAGATTGAATGGAACGGCAAGCTCTGTTGATAGCGACAAGGGAGGACGAGCATGCAGTGTCGATGACTTCAGCCGGCCCGGTCCAGCCGTAGCAATGACTTAGCTTCCCGCACAGAAACGCCCGAATAGTACCAACTGCTGAGTATGCAGTAGGTGGGTAGGCGTTCGTGTTATCCGCATACTCGACGTAACTTGCTCCGATAAAGCAGCCGACGTTATCGCCGTTTTCCCGACGATGTCTGCGGAGGTAGCCCGCGGAATCAAGGGCTTCGTATGTCAGCTCTAATAGGATGCGTTGTTGTGGGTCCATATTGGCCGCTGCTTTGACATTTGAGCGGAAAAAGTTCCAGTCAAATTCGTCTGCTCCATCAATGAAGTTGCCGAACCATTTCGGTTTCCATTTTTCATTCTGCATTGCGCGAAAACTTTCATGCATGGGTACTCTGTCGAGGCGAATCTCTTCGCAAGTCGATACTCCGGCGGAAAGAAGGTTCCATAGTTCCTCAAGATCGTTCGCCTTTGGCAGTCGACACGCAGCTCCAGTGATGGCGATGGCGCCTTCGGGGCTAGCGTCGATTGTTAGCATTATGTTGATTTGACCAAACATGAGATCACAGCGCCCTCATGATCTTGGAGTTACCTACTATTCGTACTCATCTAATGAGGCATTCTGAATGGCAGTGTAAGCTTCCACCTTCCTTATCTGTAAACGAGCATTGTGGAACGGCAACAGAGAAACAACATCCCCGAAGCCAAACAACACGAATGTGTGGGATTCGTTATTGGTTCCTGATAAATCTCGTGATATCTCCTTCAGTAACTGATACCACTCGCAGCGGGAGGCAAGGGTGGCGTTTATAGCCTCGTAGGTTAGTGAACAACCTTGTACCAACTTGCCATTCAAATTCGATCGCACAGGGACTCGTAATTCCCTGGCGTCGGGCAGGCTCATTTCGGCATGCCTCTGACATATACCAAATAGCACCTTGACTAAAGACGCATTCTCCGGATTGTGTACTTTGCCGCGGATATGAATGTCGGTGACCGTCAGGCCCTGATCACGTGCCCTGTCGGCCACTTTCTTGAGCTCGAGTGCTGGGCCTACGATACTGATATTTCTCGGTTCTGTTACAGCTGAAACATAACACTAGTCACTGTGAGCACGCATTTATTGGGAAACAAGGAAATTGGGCGACCATGTGACAGGCATCGCTGGACCGGAAGATACAGCCGGAGCGAATGAGACGATGGGTAAGACGGGAAGTTACGCAAGCACCGATGAAAATTGACTTACTCCAGGAATATCCCTGATTAAATCGGTTCCCTGCTGAGAGTATTTCAGCCGCACCGCGATTGTTGTCACTCCAGGAACTGATTCATCGTCGTCAAGTTGGCCAAATGCTCCCATCGCAAGGGCCAAGCGCACAGCTTTACTAGCAAGGCGAACGATGTTTTCTTCATCTTCAGCGCAAGCAATGGCGAATGCTGTGGGGAGACCTCCACAATATCCCTGGGCACCGCCACTGCTTTTCAGACTTTGTAGCACTTCAGCGTGCGTGAGGTTGTGAGTTTCGAGCCATTGGAAGTATTGGCAGACGTGAATGACGACCAGCAAAGGCAAGGAAAGAATACCAGACATTGATTTGGACACAGGTTCAGATATGCCTTGCGTAACCCATCGCTCTAGATTAAGGACATGTTGCGGGCCTGTTGTGACTTTTGCAATGTCTGCATACTCATTGCAGAGTGTGGCCCATGTGTCTTTCAGCGATATGATTGTCTCTGAAAGAGGTTGTAGGCGAGGGTTTTGGATGAGGTATTTTTGTAATTGTATCAGGTATGCCTCTGTTGGAGCCTTGCTTTGCGGGCAAAAGAATGCTACCGAAGGTGTCGACGGGTTGAACTGGCTCTGCATCGCGGCAACTTTCAACTTCGAAAAAGTCTCTGGGTGAGATAAGACACGTGAGAAGTGGCAGCTGAATTCTTGACTCTCACTTTCATGATCGTCCCCTTCGCTATTTGTACATCTACGGCGGTCCCTCACATACGAGCAACCCCACTGTGCGCTAAGTTTGTATCTTGCTCACCTCGTATATGGGGTCTCTATCATCTTCGCTAAGGTTTCCGGACATAGAAACTACTGGTAACTGATTGTCTTTGCTTTTTTCTTCATCAAGGCTAGGTTGCGAACTTCGCTGTCAAAAGACGCCGAGTGACTTGCCGTGCAAAGGGTCAGGTAGCAGAAAGCCACCGAACCCGGGTGAAGAGCGGTGCACGAGTCAAACTGGGCCGTCCCTCCCGTGTGTCTGTAAATCCAGGGTCGTAACGAGTCCGTTTTTTAAACCCCGCAAATGCCCATCGTCGATCATGTGGGCAACTCCACTGGGTCCACTTGTTGATCTTATTGCCAACAATTTGTCTTCTAAGGCATGTTGACACGATGAAAATAAAGCGGATCTCATTTGACACATTGTATTATGTCCTTTCTTGCGAGCAGTGGGTGTTTAATAATGATAAAGGCTATCTGGGATAACTGGGCTTATTCATATTGCCTTCATGGTTGGATGGCTCGTTGGCAACGTCATCCTTGACCCACTCGGAAAACATCCGGTTCCGCTCCTCAAAAGGGTCTCTTATGTCCAATGTTCCCAATAGATAAAGAACTAAGATGACGTTGGATGTGCATTAATTGCGCTAGCACTAAGATGACATTGGATGGTTGAACCTTTAAGATACCACGCTAGTTATACGATGAGCTTGCCATTACAAATGGAGCCTTCATATCGAAGTCTACTACTTAAAATGGTCACGTTTTTTGGTTTCTTTGAAGTAGTAGGCTAGCTGACTTTCGCTGCATTCCTTGGTTTACTGGGGCTGTCAATACACAACGGCTGAGTCCGCTCTTGCTTCCTAGCTCGATAATGAAAGAAACAAGGCGCTCTCGAGGAGTCTGAAGACATGGAAAGAGAAAGATTGGATAGAAGGATTAGAGATCGAGACCTCTTGGGCCCAACCACTAGCGATTGAAGGGGAAAGCGCACGTCTCTCATGGGGCCAGCTGGCTAGTAACGCCGTTGTATGCATCATAGTGGATACTGAGATGACTGTCACCGTGCCCTCAGAAGCGTCGTGTTTGCTAAAACCCTATCCCCGATCCTGAGTAAGGCTGAAGCAAGGGATTCATGAGAGCTTCCATGGCGGATACCTTGCCTTGGTTGCTGTGTTGTTCATTTTTCATTTACCAATCTTGCGTCTTGGACAATGTTTGGATGAAATTTTGAGCGTTCAGACTCGTCCGTGCGGAGAAATGGTCACAGGAAGGTGTTCGTATTGAGTTCGAGGACGATGACACAAAGGCTTGTAGTTTATTTATGGTTGGTCTGTGCGCTTGCCTTTGGACAAAGTAGCACTTCGTACACAGTAGTCCGCCATGCGTCCCAGCGATCTTTGACCCTTGATCCGGTTCTTCGGGGCTTCTTTAAGGTTTGGTCCGAGCACCTTCACATCTTAGCAAGCTGTAAAGCAAAGCTCGTTTTAACCCCTTCATTTTAGGGGTTCGAGTTCAAACTTGAAGAAAAACGTATCCATGGGATGAATTAACAGGCACGCACCTTCTTGCCGAAGTCACCGAAAGCGGTCGAGGTTTCCACTGCAAGTTACGAGCGTCAGCTTTCCATTCCTACATGAGGCAAAGATAAGGCCAAGAGTAGCCGGTGAACATATTGATGGATCTCGGCATTTTCATGGTACAAATGGACTATTCGCGTAACTTCCTTCTCCACGCAAGTGGAGCGTATCATTTTCGGCGATTTAGTAATTAACATTCCTATTCCACCGAGGACGCGTGGACTTACGCATATCCACTAATGGCTCTTACTACTTGCGTCCTAGCACCAGCACTGCCCTATACGCAGCTTGCTTAGCTCCTCACATAAATCCGCCTTGCTGACGGAAATCCTGTAGCCAACCTGGATGGTCAGCTAAAGTCTGGTTCCATCCGTCATCTCCGTCCTGGTAAAAAAGCCTTCTTGATTCTCGTTGAAACATCTCGTCAGTAGGAATGATACCCAAAAGCATCTGCTGTCTCGCGAAGCGGCTGAGATGGTGGGTAAGCACTGTAGCAAAATCATAGTTGTTGTGTAGAGATGGCATTGTTCGAAGCGCAGCCAGAGAGTCGCTCAAGTCCTGCTGGTCCTGAAATGGTGAATCCTCCGGGGCAAATACGGACGCTGCTTCCTCTAATTGCAGATGCGAGATAAATTGCTTGGTGTGGTCAATTGAGCCTGGATTCGTCGCGGAGAAAGGGACTACTGTTTTTGCTTGATCTGCAATAAGATAAGGTGGGAATGCGTTAAGGACGCGAGCAGACACAGCAGGCTCAAAACCGTGTTCGCCTGTCCAATCGTCCATCGTCTTTCCTTCGCGGAAGTGCGCTGCCAAGTGATCTGCCCTTTCATCCCAGCTTCTCAAGATGGTATCGCAAATGCCGCAGCGAGACGTTATGGGACCTGACTCGAGCCTCCAATCATCAATAAGAGGAAGGGTATCTAGTCCATGGACGAGGCGGAGGTGTTGAACAAGGTGGTCCTTTCGGCGAAATATACGAGGCGTAGATCTGCCGTCATCACAAGCCTCGTGGTTATGCTGCTGCAAGTGGGTAGGGGTTGGGTCAAGGGCACTGCAGTATGCACAATGAACTCTGCCAGTCAGAGGCAGCACGACAGAAGCTCCATGCGGCGTACACACCCACTCCTCCATGTTCAGATGTAGTGACTTCTCATGCCGTGTCCAATCATACTTGGTTTTGAATGTATCGCAACAAAATGTACATTTGAAAATACGGTTTGGGTCATCTGCATTCTTGATCTTGGCCTTGCCCTTTGTACGTGTCCTACTAGCTTGACTGCGGCGTCTAGTTTGCGATGTAGCAGAATGACTTGAATTGGCCGATCGCAGCGAAGATTCACTCGCTGCACTGTCAAGACTAGTTGTTGATGATGGGCCTCGGTACTTTCGGAAAGCATTGTGACTTGAAGAACGACTGATCCTCGGTGCTATAGCTACGGGCCGGCCATCGAGAGCGTCGCATATAGCGGTGAAAGATGCCGCCTCATCTTCAGGTGGCGAATTGCGCCATCGCTGCATCGTTAAAGATTGCTCTTGTTCGTTTTCATATTGGGGGCTGATTGGTATGGCAATGGGACTAGATGTTCCTATTGATGTCCGTATCATGTACTTGCTGCGACGACGAGGAAGCGTGTGTTGTCGTGGTACAGGTATGTGTCGGTAGCCTTCGACTGCCTGCTTGGTGGTGAAATCCGTTGGATAGCTTCCCGAAGAGGTATTGCTTGATGACCCTAATTTGTTCCCTGCAAAGAGATCCTCGTAGTTCATGTTACTCGCCCGGGAGTTGATGCCGAACGTGTCGGGCGGCATGGATGTGGCAAGGGTCGCATCTTGTGTTACGTCTGTAGCCAGGAATTTCTCAAAGTAGGATGCATCTATTTCTTCTTCACTCCAAAGCGGAAACTGCCAATCATCGAGTTGCTGTTGGTCCATGGTGGGGGAGAGGGAGCGGGGGAGAGCCATCAATGAAGGAATCAGACCGAGACGGGCAGGACAAGGCCGTGAGAGAATAAAGGCTGGAACGGCACTTGTGTGCAAGAAGGTTCAGCGATATAAGGCGATAGGCCAACTGCAGCATCTCACGTGTATTCTCCATGAGGCGTGCGTATTATCTTCTCGCAAGGCGTAGGGCGTGAGGGAAGTGGGGGTAGCGGGGTGAAGGATTCGCGCTAGTGGCCCAGGGCGCCGGGCGCTGGAAACAATTCCTTCTTTCATCGCTTTGGAGCTCCAACTCCCACTAACCGCAGCTTGTCCTTCATCATGGACAGCGAGGGTGAGAAAATTCTGGAGGGTATCTTCGGTGCGTCAGCTCGTTCCTCACCGCTTCTCCTTCCTGATAATTGAGCAGCTGTTGCCAAGCCAACAAACGTCTCGTCTGCAGATGTTCTCCTCAAATTGCAGGAAACTTTTGCGCCATCAGCCACATTTGCGCCACTGCTCAGGACGCAACCCAAGCGTACCAGCAAATCGTCTGATCAGGTGTTTCGTCTCGGACACGGCGGGACTCTGGATCCCTTGGCTGCTGGAGTTCTTATTGTGGGCATCGGCCGTGGCACTAAACAACTCTCTAATTATCTATCTTGCAGCAAGACTTATGAGACAGTTGTGCTTTTCGGCGCAAGCACGGATACTTACGACTGTACTGGCTCCATAACCCAGGAAGCGGGATACTCGCACGTGACAAAAGAGTTGGTTGATGAAAAGCTTGGGGCTTTCAGAGGAACGATACAGCAACTGCCCCCTCTGTACTCGGCGTTGAAGATCAATGGTATCAAGGCTTGCGAGTACGCGCGTCAGGGGAAGGACCTGCCGCGAGAGCTAGAGAGCCGAGAAATGCATGTTGACGAGTGTACGCTGTTGGAGTGGTACGAGCCGGGACAGCATGACTTTGCATGGCCAGGCAAGGTCGAGCCCGCTTCAGCACCTGCTGCGAAAATACGACTGACGGTATGCTCGGGGTTTTATGTTCGCAGCTTTGCACACGATCTTGGCAGGGCGTGTGACACGTACTCGCACATGGCATCTTTGCTTCGAACACGGCAAGCAGATTTCACCACATCGAACCCACCTGAGCTGTCAAGTTTGACAAGCACGCTAACATATGCGGATCTGGAAGCTGGTGAACACGTCTGGGGGCCGAAGCTTAGACCACAACTTGATCGTTGGGTTACTGCTCATCCGGTCGTCCAAGGGCATGTCAATGGGAGGGATGCAAGTGTGAAGCGCAAGACCGAAGAGCAGCAAGCAAGACCGAGGCAACGGTTCCGTGGAGAGTGGGTGGCAAGCACAAAGAAAGAGAGGATTAAACAGCAAGGAGGCAAGTTCAAGGGTAAATGGGGAAGAAAACTTGCGGCCGACGGGGAGGCAAATAACATCACCAGTAACCAGTCGATGGTACCTGTGATCAACGATCAAAAACCATGAAGATGCCAATTTTTGCGAACAAGCCCGAGCATCGGAAGATCGAAATTAGCAGTGCGCGAACCTGAACGACGAAGCTCCACAAAACGATCGCGCCGTCAATTTCCCACGTGCGAGACTACCGGTACCAATCCACTACGGTAGCCTCGGTTTTATGATTCCAAAAGCCACCATGCCGGTCCTGACGCAATAACGGAGTCTTTCAGCTCGACTGGCTGGGGCTCGCGATTCATGTTCCGCACTTGGGCATGGCGAGTCCGAAGTCCTTGGCTACTGTTTTGTCCTAGCACTGCACAGCATACATACATAGTGGCGGGACAGCGGACGCAGAGTCCCATGGCTGGGACGCCGACCGGCCGGACCTCATGTCATTATATTCCAAACTACATCGGAAATAGAAATATCAAGCGATTTCGTACCGCTGGACCGGCGGTTCGGTCGTTGCATTGCGGGCATTACCATATGCAGATGTTCCCACGTTCACATTTACTCTGGGGCTGAGTGGACGCCTTTCGGGGATAGAAAGTTAAACGAACTTGGCAGCGTTCTGCTCGTGCAATACCCGTCGTATGACGGCAAGCACAAAGTATCTATGGTGTATGGCTGTCCGTTCATGTTGCCAGCGGGTGGCTGCTTGGTGAAAGCTTGGTAGAATGATACACGTTTGTAGTGCCTAGGCCAGGGACAAGCAAGTATGTAGAGCAGGGGGTAACAAGACAGGAGGAAACATACGGCGACGCAGGGCGCAACCTTGTTATCCACTGGGAGTTTTGCTAATCTCATGCCGTTGCGTGTACACACTAAGGCACTGGTCGAGAAGTTGATCGGCGGGAGCGAAGACTGACCCGATGTTTGGGATTTACGTAGCGTGACGAACAGTGGGTCGCCTGGATTGGATCGCCGGCCAACCCCGCGGACCCGCCAAGTCCCCAACACTGTACGCAGCGAGTCAAGCAATCAATATCAGCTCTTCTCGAACAGATTCTTCCCCCATCAGTGCCAATGAATGCACTGCAAGCAACGCCTCCGAAGCCCGCTAAAAACGCTTCCTTTAGCATGTGGGACTATATGTCGACCGCCAGGTTTTTTCACCTCCTTTGATGACGACTCGTCATCACCCATGATTGCGCTATCGGCCATTGAAGCTAGCTCAAAGTTTAAACTTTGGTACCCCGAAGGTTGATATCAGCAGCCGGTCGTTTCTGGAGTTGCCCTCTTTCAAGCCATTCGGATGCTGGCTGTTTTGCATTCTACACTACCCGACTGCCGCTCAAAGGGTCCGAAAGCAACTGATTTGCCGCCTGGGCATGCGTTAGACATGCAAGCTGGATGTGCTTTGGACGAGTTACGAAAATCAAATCCCATGCCAATAGTGTTTCGTCACTCTTCTGAAAGACGAATCATCGCCTGTTCGTCTTCTGGCCCACAACAGCGTGCGTCACCAAGGTCAATGTATACTGGGGCCACCGAACGGGATTTGCAACAACACCTTGTCATTGTTTCTATTAGACGGCAAATTTCCTTAGCCTTGGACAACAATCAAGTACTTGCCTTGGCCGCAAGGGTCAACGCTAATGGCGATCTGGTACCCCGTGGATCATGTCCCTGATGCGAGACATGGACGGCCCGAGTAACATTCCTCGGACGTGTGACTCGCGGCAGTGGAATACCTTTCGCCTGTGATTAGCTTTTCATTCTCGCTTCAACTACTATATGCAGCTGTGGAAATGTCAAACATGCGACAGACGCTTATTCTTGCTTTCCCCTCTTTTCCCTCTATATCCAGTCGAACCCCATGTATCTCCACTAAGTATACCACCGTGTGGTTACTCGTATCGTAATGGAGATCGTGACATCCATTGTAAGCTCATATACCTGCTTACAAGAAAGCGGCCTACTTACCCACTACAGGCGATCCAGTCACTCTTGCTTGGCCTAGCATTTGGTGTCACTTGTATGCGATGTTGGATCCGCGTTCGCCTCGAGCGACGAGGGATGACACTGGTCGACTGGCTCGTATGGGGAGGGTGGTTATGCGCCCTTGGATGGTTCAGTTGCTCGACCAAAGCGCTATACATTCTCATCGATCATCCGCTGGACGAAGAGACACGAAGCGATTCAGTTGATTACCTCAAGGTATGCGTAAACCACCAGGCAAAATGCAGAGTAAATAGAAGGCACAAAAGCTGACTGGAGTGTGATTAGACCGTCTTCGCGTCCGTGTACTTCTTCGACACTGGGCTTTACTTCCCCAAAGCATCCCTTGTGGCTTTCTACTGGTGGTTAATCCCATCGGGCTTTCGACGCCTACGAATCGCAACATACATCACTGCCGGTATTGTAGCTTGTGCTTTTCTCGCGAGCATATTGACGGATACCCTGATTGCACCTAAGATTTCTGACAACTGGTATGACATGACCCCTGCGATGTTCCCAAATACATATTTCTAAACAGCAATGACAGGTCCATTGAAAACCAGCTCAATTCGACCTGGAACACATACGCCAACTTGGTGGTTAATTGGGTCCTTAACTTTGCCACTGACCTGCTATGTATGTGTGCGTCTGGACCCCCATTACTGAATTGTCTGGCTAACGAGCAATCAATTGCAGTGTTCATCCTCCCTTTCTTCATCGTAAACTGCCTAAAACTACGGAAACGACAGAGGATCGGTTTGGTCGGCGTTTTCTCGCTCGGCGCTATCACAATGGCAATTAGTTTGGCTCGCTTCATCGTCTACAACATGGACTACAACGTTAGCGATGCAGATGGAAGTGAGTTTGCCGCTGAAAAAAGAAGCAGAAAATCTCTCGAGGATTTTAATTGCTAACAAGTGCCACTAGATCTCTGGTGTACCGCCGAAATGTGCACAGCCATCATTGTCGTCTCGCTGCCCTTTTTCAAAACACTCATCATCCGATCCAGTACCCCCACCACCACGAGCCGCAGCAACACCGGCTACATTTCCGGGCCATCCAACAGAGCCCACTTATCTGGCGAGGAGACGTACTCATCGCATGTGCAGGGTGGCCCCTCGGACGACGAAGTGGAACTTACTTTTCAGGACCGAAAGCGAAGTCTTACACCCCCTGGAATGGTCGATGAGGTTCGAACGCAAGATGGAAAAGATAATGTGATGATTACGACAAAGTGGACAGTTACGAGGGATATGCTGTAATTTGAAAAAAAAACGTGTACGCAATTGCGGGCTGGGATAAAAGTCGATGTGAGAATAGATAAGCTGTATATATGTGGCATGCCACGCAGATGACGGAGATCACCATTGGATTATTTACCATATGTATATTGTTATTATTTTTTTTCAATTGCTAATGATACCTTTCCAGGAGCGAGTACCCTCGAATTCTTTCACGTTACCCTCACACTTTTTTTTGGCTCTTACAACAGTCCATGTGTCAAATCACATACCACTTATAAATCCGATTACACCATTCCCCCTCCCCCCTGGACTACAAGAACCCAGTCCCACCATCCCACTTGGCCCACCCTCGCCCTGGGAATACGAGCCCAATTCCACGTGTGCGGCTTACCCGTCTTCCCCCCCCCTTCCTTCGTTAGCCCTCTCTTGACGAGATGGAAAAAACTAGCGTTTTGCCATGCTTAACCTTAATTTGACTTTGGGGCCGCTTGCCAAGGGAAATTGCGCCATGGTGGGTGTACTGGCGCTGTGGGGGTTATGCCAAGGTGGTTGTGGGCGATGTGAAGGATTGGAGTTTCGGGGATATATGGCCGACGAGATTGGGGTATGGATCTGATGAGACTGGCTGCATGGTGGAAGGTGGGGGGGAGGGGGGTTGGTGCTAGAGGTTAGGCGGGCATGAGATACGCATACGCTTGTATTCGGGACGGTTTGACGTATGCAGGGGTTTTCGGGGTCTGGGTTGGTGAGTAAACGGACTCGTGGGACCTAGTGTTGCCTGGTGTGGAGGTGGGGGACGTTAATTCTTGAGGTGCGTTCTAGGAGGGATGCTTTGATGGTGACGACTATACAGTCTCCTAGTATCTGTAGCTGTGTGGTAGGCTTAGTGCTGGATCCAGCGTCTATGTATATCTTGTTTGTATGCTTTCAGATCTGCGGGGCTGTTTACAAATTTTTACGTTTTAGGTGGATAGGAAAGAAAGGAAATATGGAAGGGCGGTAGATTTTGCTTGTAGTTGGAATCAAGTGAGCTGATTGTGCAAATATATTGTCCCTTGTTTTGATAGAAGTATCGGATCTGTTATGATGTATATTGATATAATCTCCATACTGAATAGTGCATACTAGAAAACCAAAATATCAGGTGTTCGGATAACTAGTATAGACTTGTAGCCCTAGGGGCTCCGGTAAGAGATGCTATTGGGATTGATACGAATTAAAAAGAAGATCCCATCGACTGCTACACCCGATACTTTTGTTAGTCGACTCAGCACGTACCACATTCAACTGTCAAAAGATAGTTGGGACGGGGTCCAATGGGTTTACAGCTAGCAAGGACGGTGGAATTCAGAAGGGCTAGCGCCGTGATCCTGTAAAGTTTTCGTCTTGGAGAAAAAGGGTTACATCAAGGGACACAAAGTTGTTTAAGAGGGAGAGGGAACTATATATCCCTTGGCCATTCAATTCTAGCTCGTTAAAAGCATCTCGTATTTGTGGATTTGCACGTTAAGTTAGAGGATACGATGCAATATATAAAGTTCCTTGGTCTTCTCCACCAAAGCACAAGAGTACCACGTATCCAAGGACTTGGAACAAAGGATATCTCTCTGAGGCTGACATGGGCCCTTTTACGACAAGAGCCTCTTACTTGTTGAGACCATATTACTGTCCAGTGTCGAGGGGTTTGTTGACTTGTGACACTAGACATGACCCTCTTATATCAGAGCCGGGCAGTGCTGAATGGCTGTTACCGGTTGTCCTGTTTTTTTTTCATACCTCGCCCCACGTGAAACGGGAAAAGGCTGTTCGTACTCCTCATACATATATTTCGCACTTATCCAAGACAGATGGATGGTGGAAGGACTGAATGGTTGTCAGCCTCAGATCGGCCCCCCCAAACTGGGAGGCTAGAGTGGGGCGGTGCAGAGTGCATGCAGCCAATCGGGGCGTGTGGCCAGACATCCCCGATGCAGCCAACACAGCAAGCGCCGTCATGGCCGAGTGCAGTTCTCTCCTGCTGACCCACGCACGCACGCCAACATCGCAGCCTGACGCCTCCCTTCACGCCGTTCCTGCACATCGCATATCGTCCTGCCCTGCACCGCCACAAACCCCTGTGAACACCCAACCTCGCTCTCTGCTGTCGCCGTCCTGGATGCCGCCGCTGTGATGATGATACTGCCCGCCACCCGCCTTGGTCCCCTGCCAACTCTGCTGCTGGTATGGGCGGCCTCTGTCGCCGCCAGCGACACAATCACCTCGGGCAAGATCAAGGTCCAGCTGTTTGCTGCGCCTTCGTTCCTAAGCGAAGTCAGCGTTGACGCGTACAACAACCAGTGTCTCTCACTCGATAACAACCTGTACGTACCCATGCGAGACCCACGCTCCCCTCACGCCGGTCCCCTACTAACACCAGGTCAGCATCGACGGGCGCGTGCAAAGCATATTGGTCGGCGGCCACGATGTCGCGAGCGTCCTGCAGCGCGACGACTTCTGGAACTGTAGATTTTACGAGTGAGTTCGCGACGAGGCTGACGGTGGCTGGTGGGCTAGCATTGGCTGACAGGAGAACAGCAATTACGACTGCAAAGGCGACATGGACATGGATTCGTACCTCACCGTTCCTGACGGCGTAAATAACCTTGGTAGCATCGGCTGGGGCACCAAGATCCACAGCCTCAAGTGCCGCAATTTCGCGTCCACCGACGATTGAAGCGCATGCGAAGGAGAAGATGCGAAACGTCTAAAACGAGCAAAACACAGTACCAACTGTACACCAAACACATGACGGACGACCGTCAATGCGGCGCTTGGGTCAAACCCATTCCACCGTCGAAATACGATACCAGCGCCGCGAATAATACCCACGCCACGCGGAAGAGCCTGTAAATACCCTCACGACTGGGAAATGTTTGGAGGCCCAATTTCTTGTAGAGAATTGATTTGAAGGTTAAATAGCGGTTCAGAGATGGCAGGGCCCCTGTGTAAATAGGGCAATAGGGCCAGGAGCGGACGATGGAGCATAAATATAGAGGAAGATAGCATATATGGCTTGCTGGCGATCGAAGTGCTCGATGCCCCAGCCATAGTAGATACTGTACATAGTCGTAGTAAAGCATGAATCGTAATAGAAACATCAAAGATTAACCAGAGTCAGAGGCACTGAATGTGGATACTTGGTAATAGGGTTTCAGAGGAAGTTGCGACCCAGATGTTGCCCTTGGTGCACGTGATGTGATAATTGGCAGACTGCAAACAAAGAGAATGATGTCAGGACCAAAGCAAGTCAACCGGCTCTTTCTTTCCTCCCTTCCTCTTGACTCAATCCATGTCTAACTTTGTACAATTCGCTCTACTCAGCCATAACATCGTGAGAGAACAAGTAACCCCGGGTATCTCCAGCGCGAAATCCCAATCGCCAAACGCCATATTTACATTATAACAAGTTTCCCCCTCTCTTTCCAATAACTCGTTACAAATCAATCAGATCCGGCGCCTCGCCCGACCCTACGCCACGCAGCAGAACAATCATGTTCCCGCTCTGACACGCCTCCCCGAGCTTCTCGTTGAACTTGAGTAACCTCCCGCCCTCGACATGAAAGACGCGTAGCTTCTCCTCTTCACCGCCGCCCCGATTGTTCACATTCTGGACTTGTAGCGCTTTGGCGGCCATATCGAGCACGCGACCAACTGTCCATTCCTTGTTGTAGAAGAATTTGCCTGTTGGATACTTCGCTTTTGTTGTGTCGGCCGAGGCTTCGACATGCAGATATATCCGTTTCTCCTGGGGAACACTGGCCTCGCCTTTTGCCGTGCGCTTCAGCGCGTTAAGTTCGGCTTGGGCTGATGACGCCGCCGATGCCTTGCCCAGGCCTAGGAATCCTGATTTCTTGGGCGCGGCTCTCCGCTTCTCGTCTTCCTTTTTCTTGTTCTCCGCCCACGCTTTGAGCTTTGAGAGCGCCGTTTGCGTACGTACTTGGACGGAGTTTTGTGGGCGCGCGCCGAGCGGTGTCAGGTTCTTGCAGTCGTGGTCTTCTTCGAAACGGTGCTTGAGACAGTAGCGGCGATTGCAGCGGGTGCACTGTACGCCTTGGGTACGAGCGGTGTCGATAAGCGTTTTACACGAGACACTTGCACACTGTTGTTCGTGGGTGAGTAGTGTGGGTTTTGGTGCCAGCTCTTCCGAGCTGCTCTCAACTTTGCTCCTTGCCCACTGGCCTTGCTTTGGGCATTTATGTGCGCTCTCGGTACGGTGGTCGAGACAGAATGTCCTAAGTAGTATGTTAGCGTCATTCGATAACATCAAGTCGTATTTGTATCCCATACCCTTTACAGCTCTCACAAGGGAACGGCAGGAAGTCAAGGACATTGCAATACTCCATCTGGCAATGCGCCCCGATAGCTTCTACTTCGCCCTTCATCTTGGTGTTTGAATCGTTCGCGGATGACATGATGGTAGCGACAGTATCCAGGTTAAGTATGCTAATATGAGGGAGATTACAAAAAACACCGTTGTTGAGCGAGATGTCTGGAAATGTAGTAAGAAGTCGCAGGAAGCGTCGAGAAGGTCGCAAGCCTAGGCAACTAAGCTGACGATTGCTAATACTAAGTCGGAATGCTTGGGACAGTTCCGAAGGTGGCACGCTAAGTAGTGTCAGGGTCCGAGACTACGCACGTCTTCAGCCACTGCCGCCACACACATACACCGAATCTCCTAGTTGTCATTTGGATCAACTCGGCGCTTCCTCGCGACACATGCACGACATGCTACCAATCCTACACGACGAAAACTACCATGTCATTGGTTCTTGATTCCGGTCATGAACCCTACCCATTTTTCTGCAGCCGCGCAGCTGCTGACGCGCAGGGTTTCAGGAGCGCGTCTACAGGCGAGCGAATACCTATGCTTTTGTTGCCGCCTGACATGGCAGGATCGATCTATTCAAAGTGATTTTTCATGCGGAGTAGCCTTGTCTCCCTTAATACGAGAGTGACAGCGCTGCTCTGGCAAGGTATAATCACGATTATTCTTGGTTTGGTCGCTGGTGTTCGGACACTTTAATTTATCATCCTTATTTTCTTTATCTTGTATTAACGGATTTAATCATGAAAAATCTATTTCGAAAGCATTTTCGCTTGAAAACTTCGAATACGACAGCCGCACATGGTGGCTTACAGAGATCGGTGAAGCCTGACTATGAATACAAGACTTTGCCCGAAGGCCGTGTACGTCTCCTCGTCTTGCTGCCAGGACCCCAAGAAGCTGCGATCCGCTGTTCCTTAAGACCCGTTGCTCTGGCCGATTTTGAAGACAGATTTACCGTCAACTCGAAATTCGAACTTGGGATGTATGAAGCCCTTTCGTATTGCTGGGGAGAATCAAAGGAAACGAAGACGATTGACTGTGATGGTCAGTCACTCGAGATCAGGGCCAATCTGGAAAACATACTCCGCTATTTTCGATATGAAGACAAAACGCGAGTTATGTGGGTAGATGGTATATGTATCAACCAGAAAGACGATACAGAAAGGTCACAGCAAGTTTCTCTAATGGGCGTAATTTACTGGAAAGCCACTAGAGTACTCGTATGGCTTGGTGAAGAAGACAAGAGCGCGAAGCAAGTCAGTGCTGCGAAAGCGTTTGAATTCATACGCAGATGCAATAATTTTAAAGAAGCGGCGGCAAATAATAGACGTGGTCATCCAACTACGATGCCAGAAAAGATAGAAGATATTCAGGGGAGCAAAGAGGCTGTCTCATGGGAGTCAGTTCGACGATTGTTCACTCGAGACTGGTTCACGCGAGTGTGGGTGGTTCAAGAGCTTGGTTTGGCAAGAGCTGCGACGTTCTATTGTGGAGACGCCTCAATCGATTTCTGGGACCTTGATCGCTTTTGCGAATTCCTCCTGTTCCACGCTCCGCTGAGTCAAGCTCACTACAAACTCAATTTGCAAACCCTCAACCTGGCCCTCAAATACCAAGAGAGCACACGTGGTAACCACCGGTTGGAGTTCGGCAACGATCCTCATCTTGCGGAAGATCTATGCGACGTTCTGGCATCAGCAAGGGGCTTGGATTGTACTGATTCCAGGGACTCCATATACGCCTTCTTAGGTCATCCCTCCGCTTTCAAACAACAACTACTGGATTCAGAGCCTTATATGTGGTACCCACGGAACTTTTACAATAACAGGCCAACCGTCATTCAGCCCGACTACAAGAAAAGCACGACCACTATGGATGTGTACTTCCGATTTGCATGTAAAATGATCGAGCAGTATGGACTAGGGATGAAACTTTTGCGGTACATTCAGCACAACCAAATGTCAATCGCAGAAGATGCTCCATCTTGGGTGCCCAGGTGGAATATTTGCGAGGCTTCGCCATTTACGAGAGCTGTAAACTTCTACACTGCCGCTACACACTTGCCGTCCACTTCGTTTGAGATTTCACGTGGTGCTAAGTTTAAATCCAGGGCTCTCAGCATCAAAGCCTATTGCATGGGATCAGTGTACTGCTCAATGTTGATTCCATATGAGCATTATACAAAGCATTTACCAGACAACGAAACAGAAATTACACAACCTCCCGACGCAGACGATGACTACTACAGTCCTCTGGAAAGCATAATCGAGACACTAGACGTGCTCAAGAACGACTTCGCAACCCAAAAGTACTGCGATTTGAAAAGCCTCTCAGCCACATTGACAGGGGGACTGACATGCAACGAAGAAGGCATACGCGAGCTTATCAATGAGAAGAATGCAACACAACACTACTACGATTTCTGTGCCTACCGCCACGCCAAGTCCAAAGATACCAGAAACCCTGAAACAACAGACGACGCATCCTCGACTCTTTCTCTCTCTCAAGACTACAAAAAGGGCGACGACAAGCGATACACCGCCGCGTATCTTGCTGAAAGCACCCGCTGCTTCCTAACTCGCGACGGACGACTGGGACTCGGACCCAGAATCACAGCGGGTGGAGATCAGATTTGGCTTCCTATGGGCGCTGATACGCCTTTTGTGCTGAGACCGCTTCATGGTGGCAAGTTCAAGATTCTTGGACAAGCTTACTTGCATGGTGTTATGCAGGGAGAGGTAGTTGCGGATTTGACTGAGGATAATTTTGAGGTTGTGAAACTGGTTTGAGTGGTGAGGGGTACCTGGTGATGAAGATGTTCGGGACATTTTTCCAAGGCAAAGGGTTTTTTCTTGGATACATCGTAAAAGTGAACTTGGCAGTGATGTTATCGCATGTGAAGTTGAAGTGCATTTGTTCGTTCGAGATACTTTCTTCCTCTCACATCTGTACCCTCTTGAAGTTGCAAAATGTACGAACTCGATTAGACATCATCACTTTCTTTGAACCCAAAACTTTTGCAAATTTCGTAATGCCTACTGCAAAGTAGTCAAAGGGTATATTCCACTCACTCCTCACAACCAAATGCTCCCTGTTCTGCAGTTATATTCATCAAGACCAATCTCGCAACAAAGAAGAAGAAGAAGAAGAAGAAGAAGAAGAAGTAGAAGGCCATACATCACCATTGCTGCACCTTCTTAAAAACGCCCATAGCAATGCACACAGGAATGCTTCCAAAACCCCAAAACACCAATATCTAATACGCCCCCTCGATAACCCCCTAACCCTCAAAACCCCCAAAAATATAAACACTCCAAAATCACAACTCTACATCCACATCCACATCCGCCACCCTCTTCACCAACCCCCTAATTTTCGGCCACAACTCGGGAATCCGAAACGGCTTGGAAATCGCATCATCCATCCCGGCCGCCAGCGCCTGCTCCACCTGCTCCATCCTTGCATTCGCACTAACCGCCAGTATAGGGAGGCGCAGAAATTGGCGGTGAGCAGGGTTGTTATTGTTACTCTCCAGGGACGAAGTGGAATACCGGTGTTTAGCCAGCGAGGAGGAAAAAGGGTCGTTGTGGTTTGAGGATTGAATGGGGGATACAGAGATGGCGGAGAGGCGGCGGAGTTGCGAGAAGGATGCGGAGGGGGAGGCGAGGAGGCCTTGGTGTTCATAGTCGCGGATGAGACGGGCGCAGGTGAGGCCGTCCATGATGGGCATTTCGATGTCCATGAGGATGATGTCGAGGTCGTGTTTGGCGGTGGAGTCTGGCTGGGTGGGACTGTTGCTGTTGCTGTCGGAGTCGGGCTGTTGCCAGTAGATGCTGTTTTTGAGCCATTCGAGGGCTTCCTGGCCGTTTCCGGCGACGCTGACGTTCCATTTGAATTTCTCGAGTTGTTTTCGCAGGACTTTTTGGTTGACGAGGTTGTCTTCTACGATGAGGACGTTGAGTTTGATCATGCGCATGGCGTCTTCGCTGGTTATTGTGCGGTCGAGAATGGGTCGGGCTTGTGATGCTCGTCCAACGATCTGATCGGCTGGCGGATATGCCAGTCGGGTGCTGATGTAGAATGCGAATGTTGACCCTTCTCCTTTTGTGGAACTCACACCAATTGCCCCGCCTTGTAGCTTGGTGAGTGATTTGGATATGAAAAGTCCGAGGCCCGATCCGCCATACTTGATGTGTGTTCGAGGTGTTGTTTGTGAGAAGCGGGCGAAGAGTTTCTTCTGCTCTTCCATGGTCATACCGCATCCGGAGTCTTGTACTTTGAGCCACAGGAATGCTTTGCGGCCATGCCCCCATTCTGGCTTATCTGTAACGTCGAGTTGATCTCTTTCATCATCGGTGAATGTGATTTCCTGCCAGCATTTAGGTGGCCTGGTCCATGACGCGCCGATCGTAACAACAATTGCCTTCCGAGTGCGGTCCTTGGTGAATTTGATAGCGTTAGTCCTAGTTCTGTTAGTAGATGCCATAAAGAATCGTTTAGTCAAACTAACAGCAGGTTGATGAGAACTTGTAACAGGCGCGAAGGGTCCAGCATCGTCCATTCTATACCCTTGAATGTCTCGTCCACACGGAAGGTGAGTTTGATATCTGACTGGTTACATTCGACCTCGAACATTTTTACAGCATCCGAGACTACTATCGCGGGCTGTACACACATCGGCGTAATCAAGATCAGATCAGAGTCGAGCTTTGATAGTGTGAGAACGTCGTCAATTACACGCTTCTGGTGCATGGAACATGATACAATGACCAGTAATGACTCTATACAGCTTCGAATCTCTGCCGAAACTTTCGCAGAATTCAAAATCCGATCAGGCGCTGCAAGTTCTCGAGATAGCAACTGCTGTAGTGAAGCAATGACTGAATCGGCACATTGTATTACAGCAGAAAGGGGATTACGCAAGTCGTGGGAAGTCATGTCGATAAAACTGCCAAAGTCAGTAAGTTCTCAGGGCAATTTCAGAGGCATCGCTATACTTTTCTTGTTGTCGTTTCGCCTCCCATGCTTCCTCTATCCGGCGACGTTGAACATCTTCGGCCCATTTGAATTGTGAGATATCAAACAACGTTCCCATGATGCCTACTGCTGTCAGTGAGAAGATCGGGAAAATTACAGGGCTTTTGCTCACTAATAACTTTACCACTTTCGTCGAGCTCTGGATAGCTCGAGCTCTGCACCCAGATGTTTGAGCGCATTCCATCTTGGTTGACCCAAGTCTTTTTCAACCGAAACTGCACTCCATCGGACTTTCCACCTTCGAGCATGTTTTCCCAATCAATTTTTACTCTAGATACATCTTCCTCGGATATGAGATCGAACCATTCGAATTGGTTCACCGGTGCATGAGCGTGGCCAGTCAACTCGAAGAATTGATCATTTACAAAATTCATGCCTATTGCAAGATTAGTAAGAGTCGAACTCTGAACAAATATAACGTACCACTCTCAGGAACGTAAATGTATATTGCTACCGGAGATACCTGGGCAAAACGGGCGAATTTCATCTCTGCCATTCGTGCTTGCTCGAAGGCCTCCACCTGTGCCTGTGCTGCTTCCTGTGACTTTTTCTGGGCGTTGATGTCAATTGTATTGCCAGCAATACTTATCAGTTTTCCTTCTTCGTCGAGAACAGGCACACAAGCTGACAGCACCCACTGGGCAGTATCGGTTGATCCGGGGCGCGGTTTCCAGCGCATCTCAAAAGTGACAGCTTTGCCAAGAGCCAATCTGTTCCACATGGACATGACTAACGCCTGATCTTCAGGGTAAACGAGGTCCATAAAAGAGAAGTCTGAATGCTCGAGTATTCCAGGGTGAGAGCTGGAGGAAGTCAGTCACGTGATTTCACAAATGCTGATGCTGCCGTTGCACATACCTGAGCCTATACCAGGCCTCATTTGCATGCATCAGTTGTCCTGAAGAGTTGTATTCGAATACTCCCACATCGCTCATCTCCATCATCGTCTGGATGCTTTCCCATCTAGCATTGAGGTTGGTAATGGGCAGGCTCTTGAGCGACCTTGGTTTCTCCGGCTTGACCTGCTTGAAGAGATCCGTCCTTGAGCGTGAGGAAACCAGGCCTCGGTCATTATTAGATTGGCCATTTGCATCTGCCTTTTCGTCTACCAAATGTTGATCTTTTGCCGGGTTTTCGGAGCTGATTGCTCTTATTATCTTCCAGCTGCCAGATCGGCCCGCGTACTCTACAGTCCATGTTCTGCTGGAGAAGTCGTACGCTGGCTTAAAATCACCCAAAGCCTGTGTCCACGATCGGAAGAGAAGGGCTTCTCTGCCTTGAGCTAGGATAGAAGCGCGCAGATCAAGTGCCCGGAATGGTTGGTTGCAAAAAACAATATCATATTCCGGTGTAATCTCACCAATCTTGATGACAAACAGCGGGGTCTTTTCCGACTCGAGCTCTTCCAGATCCAAGAGGCGAGGGTGGGAAGGATCGGCTGATGGCATCCCGATCCGATTTCGGCAATGCTCAACCGGACATGCGTTTGAAAGGGTTTCTGCAAGTGGCCGCGAGTTTATGATTGTGATATTTAAACATGCAAACAGCCTGGCTGAAGAGTAGGGTAGGATGTAGGTGTAGAAATGGATGGATGCCTTAGCGCTCCGCGGAATGTCGTGGCGAGGCTGCCGTTCAATATCGTTCGTCCGCTAGGGCAGTCGAGAGCCGAGTCTTTGAGCTCAAGCTGGAGTGGTCGCCACAAACATTCACATAAATTCCGAACACGCGACGAGTACATAAGGACAAAAGGGAGGATTTCGATGTGGTGGCAAAAGCAGATTGGCCAGCTCTAGACTGATTACCCAAGCGGTGTTGTTGGCAAAGCCACACCGGCGAACAGCTCCAGGCGAGGAGGCATGGGAGATGCTGGCTGCACAAGTCGACTGATCGTAGATCGACTAGCAGCCTGAGATGTAGGTGTACTCGCAGAAAACTTGACGGAGAAGCAGTCGCGTGGCGCCATTGGGCCTCGAGCCGATGGTACAAATCTGACACGCACGCTAGTTGCATCTCGACCGCCATTGTAGAGTATCGACCCCACGGCAAGGCTTGTAGGAACCAAGGTTGTCGACAAGGCGGCTCATCTAAGTACGACAGCCCTGCCTCCCGTCACCATCGATCCCTGCCCCTTTTATAGTCGAGTTTCGTTCATGTGGCACCGTGTTTTTTTCACGCTGCCCACCATGGAGTCAATTATTGCACTTGTGCCAACAGGTCTGTGAGTAGCTCGGTTGACACGAGGGGGGAGTTGGCGGAATTAGTGCGGGCAGAAGAAGCATTTCTGGGTGTGATGTAATGCCGGTTTCAACATCACTGTGGCCCGCCGGAAGCAATTCCCTGTATTGCGTCGTGTGTCGAGCGTACAAACCTGACAGTCCATGTACATCAGCCCAATGGTCGTCATTTTTGCCTCATTCGGTGAATCGACTCGGTAGAGTTCTGGAAGACTTCGCCGTGGATGAACCCATTGGGCATCCCCGATCACGTGCCATCGCGTTTCCGATCTAGCGCGAGACTTCCTGAACGCTACCGAGTCGTGTTCTTCTTCACCTCAGCCACGGTCCCTGGTACTGACTACGTTCTAAAACTGCTAAGCTCTTGTTACACGTGTCGTTCAACATGAGTGATGACGAATTTGGCTGGTCATCTGAGGACGATGAATACCTCGCTGCCACTGCTGCTCTCGACGTCCCCGGTGCAAAACGGAAGCTCAATGACGACAACTTTGATAGAGTGCCATCACCCAAGCGATCCAGATCTGACCTGAAAACTGATGCAACTCCTTCTCCCAGTACTGCACTTGCAAATAAGATTCTCAAGGAACGCTTTGGGCTGAACAGCTTTCGCCTGGAACAGGAGCAAGCCATCACACGAATCCTCGATGGGGACAGCGCAGTAGTCGTGTTTCCCACTGGAGGCGGAAAAAGTCTTTGCTATCAAGTGAGTTCAAACGTCTGGTTTTGAGACGCTTGATTAATATCTCAAGGTACCTGCGGTTGCCTTTAGGTATCAAGATGAGGAGCTCAAACGGCGCACTGCCGGGCACAGCGGTGTCACTTTGGTCATCTCTCCGCTGATTGCTTTGATGAAAGATCAAGTTGATGCACTCCTGCGTCGTGGCATACGGGCTGCAGTACTAAACTCTTCCATCTCACGCGATCAATTCCTGGCTGCACAAGACGATCTTCGGAATGGACGTCTGGATCTCATCTACTGTGCTCCGGAACGACTCAATAGCGAAGGGTTCATTGCCTCACTCAAAAACATACCTGGAGGTATCCGATTACTTGCAGTCGACGAAGCCCATTGTATTTCAGAGTGGGGTCATTCTTTCCGCCCAGACTACCTGAAGATAGCTCGATTTGCAAAGGAAGCTCAAGTAGAAAGAGTCATATGTTTAACAGCCACTGCAACCCCAAAAGTTGCCAAGGACATTCGAAATGCCTTTGACATTCCCGAAGAAGGCCTGTTCAGAACGACAATGTATCGCCCCAATCTGCGTTTACTAGCCGAAGCAAACACCAAAGATGCCGATTATGTAGCTAAGCTTGTCGCCCATCTCAGAAATCATCCCGGCACAACTATTGTATATGTGACGATTCAGAAAGGCGCCGAAACACTGGCTGCAGAATTGCAAGTACAAGGGTTCAACGCCAAAGCATACCATGCGGGTATGCCCACTGCAGTACGGTCAAAGACACAGGATGAGTTTCTGTCTAGCATCGACATGGTTGTAGTCGCCACCATAGCCTTTGGCATGGGCATCGACAAGCCTGATATCCGCAATATTGTGCACTTTGACATACCCGATAGTATCGAGTCTTACAGTCAACAAATCGGAAGGGCAGGTCGAGATGGAAAGCCTAGTGTCTGCATGTTTTACCTATCCACAAAAGACTTTTACCTACGCAACATCTTCACATATGGCGACCGACCCTCCCTGCTCTCACTGAAACTTCTGATGCAAGACATCTGCTCTCCAGATCGCGCACACCTCAAGGCCGGAGACACCTTCACTCTCTCCCTCTACACGCAAAGCCAAGAAACAGACATCAAACCCATCGTCCTCGGCATCCTCTACGCCCAACTAGAACTCCAATTCAGCCTCTTCCGCGCCGCCGGCTCCCTCTACACAAAATACATGTACATAACCAAAGATGCCGCCACTCTCCTCAACGACACCTCCCCCGCCGCATCCGCAATCCGCAAAGCCGCCACTAAGGCCAGCAAATGGACGCACGTAGCCCTGGACGACCTCGCAGCATCAACCGGCATCGACCGTGCCGATCTCGTCCGCAAGATCGACGAATGGAACGAACGCGGCGCGATCGAACTCAAGAAGGAAGGGGTACAAAATGTATACCGTCTCGAGCGCCCCCTACCCCAATCACCTACCGAAATCAACTCCATAGTCGAGAAACTCGACCACAGTATGCAAGAAACCGAGACACAGAATCTCGCCCGCACCCGCGCTCTAATCGATCTCATAACAGCAAAACGCTGTTTCGCAAATAACATGGCGGAGTACTTTGGCGATGCGGAGAGCGGCAAGAAGGAATGCGGTCATTGTACGTGGTGCGAGACGCATGTGCAGGTTGAGCTTCCTGATGAGCCGGCGCAGCCACCTGACCCGGTCAAGGTGAAGCGGGTGCTGAATGCGGTGGGGATTCGGGACGATGCGCGGATGTTGGCTAAGCTTGCGTTTGGGATCAAGAGTCCGCGGATGGGGGCGCTCAAGTTGTATTCGCTTGATGTGTTTGAGTCGATGAATGTGTGTGAGTTTCCTGAGTTGCTGAGGGTGTTTAATGAGGCTTGTGAGAGGGATGGGGAAGGAGGCGAGTAAGGGGAGCGGATTTTGATATTTGCATACGTTGGTTGCGTCCTTTTTTGATAGTGATACCCTGTACGGATGAATTGTCTAGAGTATTATGTGTATAGATTGAGCGGATCGTATACTTTGTGGGTATCGTATGTACAGATAGACGAAGAGAAATATCTCGTCATGATTCTGAAGTCACTCTAGAGCTCCTTCTTTAGTTTGTTCGCCTCGGTCTCCTCTTTCCTTAGCTCCTTTACTCCAATCGCTGGTCTTCCCTCGACAGCCTTCTCGCCTCCAAACGTCTTGAATGCATTGTAGAAGATCCATTCAGTCGCGTGCTCGACGGGCTCGTCAAACACATAGGGTAAGAAAGGAACGGCCACAAGGCCAAGCTATTATGTATCAGTACTCGTCCAACCACATACACTGAACAATGGAACACTACTTACCCCAATCGGCGCCCAAGTCCTCAGTGTCTTGTTCTTTGCATCCTTGAGTGCACGCCCAGAATACCTGACAATGCTATGAATCGTGAAAGCCGGTAATCCCATCGAAGCTACAGCCTGAAAGACCGCCCGCTGCGCCATGACAGCTCTGTAATCTTCAATGGCCGGTATACGCCCTGGAACGACCTCTCCGCCCGTCAGGGGACTAGGAGCACCACCATACTTGACGCCCTCAGTGCTCGTCGCATTCTTCGCCAGATCCTGTACCTTGTCAAAGATACCCGAGCCAAACGATTTCCCCGTCGCCGCCATATCCTTGTCTTTCTGTTCCCCGAGCGACTTGTCTGCGGCCTCGTCGATGAATTTTTCAGGGTGCAGCGTGCGTTGATTACGGCAGTAGGCCTTGTAACCTTCGTGGGCGACATCGCCGGTAAGATAGAGCCAGGAGATACCGTAGGCGCCTTTGACCAGGTAGGGGTGGGCGACTGGACGGAAAGACTCGCCAATGTCGGAGGTGTAGGCTACGTAGCGGTGAGCGGAGAGCATGATAGTGCGGATGCGCGAGGCGTAAGCTGCATAACGGAGAGACGTATCCGTTGTGTCGTCACCTCTATCGTGGTGTGTTAGCTATCGTGAGTAGCAGTAGGCAACAGGCATCTGCGCATTGCGATGGGTGTATGCGATTTGGCAGTTAGAAGGTAACATACTCGCCATCGTACAAGACCTCCCACAGCTTCTCTTCATCATTGAGCGTATCCTGAAGCTCCTTAGGAAGCCGCTTCCTCGGCGGCGGAACCGAAAAGTCAGGACGCGCTCCCTGTCGCTCTACCGGCACACCATCCACCTCTTCGACTTTCTTATTCGCATCTTTAGCCATTCCGACACAATCGCAAGTTATTAATCCGAAGTCTTGTCTACCAAAGAGTAAAGAGCGTTAGTAAAAAAGAAGAGATTCTACACGCAAGTTTTACGTCGTACCACTATCAACCTCGGGATCCTAACCTAGCCAGCAGCCAACCAACCCACCACCTCAGCCGCACGTCATAATCCTTATCCCCCCCCCCCGCCCCTCCTACATCCCTGTCGCGCAGCCACACCAGCCACACTTCCTCAGCCACATTTTCTTCGCCCGCCAAGCCACGCACCTCGTTCTTCCGAAGCAGACCAGCAAGCTCCGAACTGCAACGAACCCGTTCTCTACCCGCCCGCCCGCCATCCATTGACGCATCCGCATCTCATATCCTCCCTGCGCTTTTCCCCTCGGAACGGATCACACAGCTTTCACTACCGCAAAGATGGTTGCCATGTACACGATTTTCGGCCGTCAGGTCGGATCGCACGTTGTATGTCTCTTTTTTCCATCCCAGGCAGCCCCGAGGTTATAGGGAAGAGGCGGGAGGACAATCAATTGAAGGCATTGGAATTTCCTGCTTGCAGTCGCAACAATTGACCAGCATTCCGGCTTTTCTGAAGGGGGGGATCAAGGGTAGAATTGACGGGTAGATGAAGAAGATGGCTAACAGAAAGTAATAGCTTGCGATCGCCACGCTCGCCACCACATTCACCGGTGCTGCGCTGTCCATGGGCGGAAAGAAGGCCGAGGACCCGACTACCCCTCCCATCAATGCGAAGAGCAGTGAGGAGGAGAACTTTGTCAAGTGCGTTTCCCATACATCCCTCTACCCACTATCCGGCCATTGCAGCGAATAGAAAACTAACATGTCTTGCGTTCACAGGGAGTACGTCAAGAAAGCCGCAGACAAGGTTTCAGGAAAATAAACAAGCGCACCGTTCGACCGCGAGAGAGAAGATATGACAATGGTATAACCCCATTGTGACGGTGGACATATACCTACCCAACATTACCACGGTTTCGAAGGGGAGAGGGGGGGGGGTTTTTTCTCTTCTTCTGCAACGTTAGACGGAGCAACGAGAAAGAAAAAAGTTGTGTAGATAAAGAATGAAGCCGATTTGGGGATTTGAATGACCAACCAAAAAAAAACAAAAACCATCATCATTTGTATACATGTATTCCATGGCTAAACCTGCGTAGATTGTGCGTTACAAACCATCATACCCTCCAGAGACAAGAAGAACAAAACACGGAATGGAAGGGAAAGGGGGAAGGGGGTATCATTCGATACTACAGCAACAACAACAACAACAAACGCACAAACCAAGCCTTCATCCATGCTTCAAAACGACGTCGACAACGCCATCCCATCATGCAACCCATCCATAACCCCCAAAACGCCGTACACTTACTCACTCACTCACTCCTCCCCATCCTCACTCTCCCCCTCCTCCTCAAGCACAACCTTCTTATTCATACTATCCAACACCTTGCAATAAAACTTGACCGCCTGCGCACTCGGGAAACAAATTTCCTCTGTCAGATAATCCGGTAGGATATCCAAGAGTTCTTTATCGCGCTGTTCGTCGAGTAAAGGTTGGTATATGAATTCTGTCTCTTCAGCGGGGGAGGAGCCCGGGGCGACGGTGAGGTGGAAGTGGAGGGCTATTTTTTTTGTACTTTTGTCAGCTTGGATCGGGTAGAGACGGAAGGGGGGTTTGGTAGGGGGATGGAAAGAAGGGGGGGGGGTGGAAGGGAGAAAAGGGAGAAAACTTACTGCGACCCCGACCTGTCTGAAGACAATCGTACACATCATCCCCTTCATCTGATTTCTTGACGCTCAAAACAACTAGGTTAGTCAAATCGCTGTACAGATCGACTTTTTGGCGTGCGAGGGTTGCTTCTTTTGCGGCTTCGACGGTTCCTGGGAGAACGACGCCTGTGGTTCGGGGTTTGACGGCGCTACCCGGCACGGTCTTGACGTCTGGTTGTAGTGTTGATGAGGACCGAGCTGCTGCGAGTTTGGACGAGAGCGTCTTGTTTTCGTTTTGTGCGGCTGTGAGAGACTCGGCGAGTTTCTTGTTTTCGGCGGTGAGGCGCGCGGATTCTTTGGAGGCTGCGGCGAGTTCTTTCTTGAGGGAGGCAAGGTCTGCGGTGCGGGATTGTGTGTCGGAGACTTGCTGCTTAAGAGATTTTATGATGGCGTCTTGATCTTTGGCGATTTGGTCGGTCCGCTTCTTTAGTTGGTCGAAGTTGGATTCTTTCCCTGATGACGCTGCTTCCTTAAGAGCTTCGTACTTGGCGGTCATGGCGTCCAGCTTCTTCGTGAGGTCTCCTAGTTTCCGGCGCATGATGGGATCTCGCTCAGAGTCTGATACGCTTCCTGTCCTCCTCACCCCAGCAGACGTCCGCCGCGCCCTACTATTCGGCTGTGCATGGGCTCGGCGCGCAGAAGGCCGGACTGGTGGTGGCATGCTCTCTGGTATCTCCTCTATCTCTATCGACTCTGAAATATCCATTGTTTCTGTGTCTAGCTCTGGCTGTGTCTCTGGGATGGTCATCTGTTCTGGCTCAGGTTCGGATTCGAGCGCGCGCTTTGTGCCTCTTGACTTTGCGGTTGTCTTGGATTTAGTCTCCTTCTCTGCTCCCTCCTTGACTGCGGCTTTGCGCCCTCTCTTTGCCGGTGCTGGCACTGATTCCTCCTCGCGCTTCTCTTCTTCTTGCGCCTTCTTTGCTGGTCTGCCTCTCTTAGTCGGCTTGGCCTGTGGTGCTGGCTCCTCTTCCTCAACGTCAGCCGCTCCCTCGCTATCGCTTCCGTTCGCATCATCCTCCTCTGGCAGCGCCTTGCGCCCGGCTTTTGTAGTCGCTTTCTTTACTGCTCCATTACTCTTCTTCGCAGTTGTCGCACTAGCTCCATTTGCTGCGCGCGCCGTGGGCCGTCCCTTAGCAGACGCCTTGGTCGTAGAGGCGCCCGCCTTTGGTTGCGCAGCGCTTCCACGCGCTTTGCGACCTGTCGCCTTGGTGTCGCCGTTGGACTCGGGTTTTTGGACTGCATTGAGCTCGTCTACCGTCATTTCGTCTTCCGAGGCAGAGTCGACGGTGAAGGAGATGTTTGCGACTTTGCTGCGGGGCGCCATCTTGTTGTCGCTTTGAAAATGTTGCGTGTGGTGGGCAAGTCCGTGGCACTGCTTGGGTGTTTGGCGGGATGATGGTGGAGTGGCATGCATGTAAACATGGTCCGAGCGTCGTTCCCAGGCACAGCGCGTTGCTTCGAGCTCTACGCATGTGACCATGACGGGACTATGGGAAACGACAATCGCATCATAATGTCATGCATCTTGCAAACTATAAAAAAAAGGCTTTCACTTAATTGACGAGCGTGACTCGTCATCATTAGTAGAAACTATATACATATGCGCGACATGACCATTCGCGTCTCCATGTCCAGGTATCATTCCAATAACTCATCTCCATAAAACGAAAAAAAAAAAGCCCACAAAGACAGCGCACTCGTAAAATTCGTAAACCCTATGCTCACTTTTCACATTACTTACCGTGAGAATCAAAGGAGGACTCGTCTAGCGGCCCACACTGCTGCCACCCCAGTTGCTAGGCGCCATGCTACTGAGCTTGCTTGAGATTGTGCTGCCCGAAAACCAGCTGGATGACACGCCGCCACCGAAACCAAACTTCCACCACTTGTTTCTGCCATACTTCCTGCCACCACCAAGACCGGTCCTGTTGCTCTTCTTGTCATCAATCTTGTCCTGCCACTTGAGCTTCGTCTCCATGATGGCATGGATCGAGTTGATGATGAGGAAAGTGGTGGATCCAATAGCACGGAAAACGGCGAGAGCGGCGACAGCCCACAGAATGAACGTGAGGTAGAAGTTGTTGGTGACCTTGCGGTTGCCATAGGCTTCGCTGATGGACATGGCGAGAATAGCGTTGGAGATGAGCCAGATGACGACCATGTAGGTACGCACGGCGCGGTAGTAATCTTCCTGCTGCTGCGATTCCGAAATCGGGGGCTCGGGTACTTCGACACGGTCACGAAGGTTACGAAGCGCTTCATCGTAGCCACTGTCAATGTCAAGTTGCTCAGATGGCATCTCGAGTTCGACGACGTTCTTTGTCTTTGCACGGGCGTCTCCAAGATCCGTCTTGGCCACGTTGTCACCCTTGGTTCCCCATGTAATGTCGTGCGTGTTACAGAAAGCGTACACTTGAAGCGTTGCAATATACGAGGGCAGAAGAGCAAAGTACTGCGCGCTCGAGGTAAACATGTGCCAAGGATCCAGATACATAAAGGACATGAGAAAGTAGAGTCCAATGGTGGTTGCCGTGGAGATGATGAGGTTGGTAAAAGTGTTTGAGCCTATCACTTTCTCGGCTTTCGGATCTTTCAGTTGGACAATGACAATGTAGAAGGAAGCAAACGTCGTGTAGGCCATGATGATGCCATACATGACCATACTCCAGAAGAACATCTTCTTTGCACCCTGAGGTCGATTACCCATGGACAAGATAAACTGCATGCAGATGAGTAGCGTGCATGTATATCGCAAAATGTAAAAGATGTATTTGCCGACATTGTGTCCGAATGGGTCCATTTCAGGGTCGGCGAGGGAACCAGCGACGAAGTAGAAGGTAAGGTAGAAGTTGGCCAGGGAGAAGAAGGTGAATAGCAGCTGGACGAACTGGTAGACGAACTCGATGTGGAGGAGGATCTTGCGCCAAATGGTGTGGTCAGTTGCCCATACCTGCTTCCAGTGGAGCAGCGAGTACACGGCAGCAAAGAAGGCACCGTTCAGCCAGCGACGACGCTGAGAAATGAACTCGGGAACCGCGTCTGCAAAACTGTTAGTGGATGGTCCTACAAGAGCAATGAGTGTCCATCTTACCTGGCACATCCGTCTCTCCAGTGGCCGCCTTGACATATTTCAGAACCCATTGTTCGCTTCGCTTTGCCACAAGCTCCCAACACAGGATACGATCCTCAGCCAAGTACATGTTGGCCGTGAACACGTCTGCATCTTGACCGTGAAGCGTTTCTCCCTTGAAGTACTGGCTGAGGGGCCCATGTCCAGTGTGGTCGTTCTGCAACGCGTGATAGCGATATGCCGATAGCGCACCTGGCAACACAGTAATATATCCAAAGACCGACTCCAGTGGCTTGTCGAGAATGTTGGACATCTTGTATTCAAAGTTTTGCGACGCAACCAACGGATTGAGAAGACCGAGCCAGGCTTTGCCCTTGCCAGCCTTGATCTCACCAGCTGCTCCAGCGACTGAAGAGTCTGTGTCAAAAGCCTTCCACAAGTGGTATAGCGCTTTGGGGCCTGGCTTGGTTCCGACATCGAGCAAAATACAAATATTGGGGTTGAGGGCGCGTCCAAAGGCATTGAAGAACCAACGATGCGAGTTCAGTTTCTTAGAGTTGCGTTCCTTCAAGCAGAAGATCATTTGACAGGGTACAATACCCTTCTCAGCACCCTTGAACTTGAGGTCAGAATCCAAAGAGACTTGGGTCGTGTATTCGTAGACGTGGGCGGTGACTTCCTTTTGGTTGACGTGGTTCTTTGCAATACCCTCCTGGAAGCACCCCATGGCAGCAATGGCGTCCAGTGTTCGAGGGTGAACCTTTCCACGACCATCTGCAATGATGCACACGACAATCTTCTGCCATCCGTCCTTGCCCCAAGTTCTGGACTTCATACGAGAGCAAAAGTGGCTGATGTTCTGCATGACACCGTGCATGGTACGGGTAAAGTCGATTTCGTTCTCGTTGTACATGGTAATGGCGATGAAGACCTCCGTCTCACGGGGGTTGCCAATGTTCTGGCGCAACTTGTAGCCACGGTCCACAAAGTCGTCGGGGTCGCAAGTAACGGCTGTATATCGCATGTGCGTGAATTCAATGTCATCTCGTCGCGGAAGGAAACTGTAGAGAATGGTGGGGATCTTGCACTCGAGAATGAGTTCACCGTTGATCAGGCGAACTTCCTTCTTCGTCATGACTGCGTCTCGCGCACCACGTCGAGCCTGTGCACCATCTGGAGCAGGTCCGTAGTGCTCCGCCTTTTCGTCCACTTCGGTGTAGACATCTGTATACGTGTCGTCTGTCAAATAAGAGTCTCGCGAGCGCAACTCTGGTCGGTCGTCGCCCATCTCGGTGAATGGGTCATCGTCGTCATGCATGGGTATCGAGCGCATGTCGCTCATGTCCATGGTGCGCTCCGAATCGCGGGAGCCAGGCCTTCCGCCAGCAGTGAACAGGGGCTGGGGTGGCAATGGCCGCTGAGGGCTGCCTGGTCGCGGACTGCCATCGAGGTCGTATGGCTCGTAGGAATTGACTGAAGCAGGTGGTCGCGAGTAATCGACTGATGTGCGCGTAGGTGAATACGGTCGATCAGGCGATATTGACCGTCGGTAAGGGACATAGTCGTCATCAATTGGAGGGGGCATGTTGGGGACATTGTCCATTAATGAGCCTGACCTCGACAGGCTGGATACTGAAGATGGTGATGGGTGGTACATGCGCGATGTCGGCTGGGGTTGTCTGTGAGAATGATGGGTCGGTAAGTCTGGGTCTTGCAATGGTGTTGTTTTTGAAGGCGACATCCAGCCGATGGCTTGTTGTCTGAATGACTTTCTGCCTGCTGAGTTGGTTTGCGCTGGCGCAGCGCTTCCAGTCGCATTGAGCGCATTGCCAGCCTCACGCAAGAAGTCGTGGATTTCGGCCTCGGCCTCCCTCTGCTTGCCCGCCTCAGAAGGCGTCATGTGCGTGCCCAGGGCCGCAGCGGTGCTATTTGCGGACGACATGTTTGAAGTGTCCTCGAAGGAGCGTCTTCTGGTACAGGAATGAGATTGAGTCCACAAACGTGGGACGCAAGTGAAGGTGAAAGTGAAGAAACAAGGAAAACTAATACTCACGACACATAGCTTTGGCTATCGTCTACGTTTGTCAACAAACGCATGGTTGAGCCTCCTTGGAGCTGAGGGGAGCCGTCTTCATCGTCATATGCAGGTGGCCGTCCATAGTGTGCACCACCTGGGGTGGTGGGTCCGTTCATGATATGTCGGTGAGTCGTGAAAAAAAGGAAAAGAGAGCCAAAATGTGGTAGAAGCGTCGTGCTCTCTCTCTAGTGTCACTCGAGGAGCGATGGCGACGTCGGGAATGCTAAATTAATGTTTCTGGGGAATCGATGCAGTCGCTGGGCTCTAGAATGAAGTGCGAGGCGGCCCATCCGGCGGTGTTGTTTCTTCCACGGTTGTCGTGCCAACACTCGGCCCAGCCCTAGAGCCGCCAGGTACGGCCCCCAGACTCGACCCACTTCAGGCTTAGACCGTTGCACACCAGCATAGCAACCACTATTCGTCCGGAGCCGCGTGGAACGGTGCACGCTGTCGTGGTCAATTGGCTGGGGATCGCCGTCCGTTACACGGTTAGCGGGTGTGTGGTTGTCCTGGGAGACGCCCGATCCGTCACACCGTGTACGATTTAGGGCTGAAGCACGTCATACAGGTCCATGCATATGTGAACAGGGCGTTTGCAGGATACTGCGGCGCTGTTGAGAGACAGTGTGCATTAACGTGCAGAAATCTAGATTTGCTTCTGTCTATGTCCTGAGAATACCTGCAAAATACGCTTCCACCCCCTCTAGTCCCGCTTCGTCGAGCGTGTCAATGTATCCTACGTACTGGTCTGGTCTAGCGACTACGACACATCCCTTTTCTCTATCCACGCCGTACTTCTTGTATGCATCTGCAAATGCTTCGTAGTAGTTGCCATCATCCACATACACCGAGTCATAGTCCCATCCAGTCCTAGGATCAAAGGGATGTAGAACATCGGGGAAGTCTCTTAGCAGCTCGACCTCGACGCGCTTGGATGAGTGTAGGGTGAGCACATCAATGTCCTTGACGAGCCGCGGAGCGAGGAGTGGTGATGATGAGAGGCGCTGGCAGAAGCCCTTGAGGCGAGTACTCTGCTCTTGGTTGACAACATTACCGGCAAAAACAATGATGCGGAATCGTCCGTCACTCTTTAACTTCTGCTGAAACTCCCATGCCCGACCATCTGACTGGTTGAGAACCTGGTGGCTCGGGAAACGCATACCTATCTTCGTCTCCGAGGCGAGTTCTTGCTTGCCAATGACTTGTGTCTTTGACGATACATCTGTTCCGTCGCCCTGCTCCGCGGCGTTGCCTGGTTTGCCCACCAACATGCTCGTACCGTAGTCGACCGAAAGGCCAGCGGCGAATAGACCGCCTGAGTCACGTCAGCATGTTTTGCGATTTGGGCATTCACTACTTACCCTTCTGGAATGCCTGTTTGAACTCGTCCATGCTTACACCCTCTTCGTCCATGACATCCTTGGCCGGTCTGCCAGAGAAGAGTCTTGAGAACTTGTGATCAAATGCAATGAGATCCTGGGCAATTCGTCTCCGCTCAGACTGGTACGTTTTGAGTATACTTGGTTGAGCTACGCCCTTGACTACCAGTCCCAGTTTCCAACCCAGATTGTAGGCGTCCTGCATGGATACATTCATACCCTGGCCAGCCTTTGGGGAATGGGTATGAACAGCGTCGCCAGCCAGGAAAACGCGGCTGTCACGGTCAAAGTTCTTGCCTACTCGCTGGCCGATTTGGTATGCGGTCCACCAGTCGCAGTATTCATATGTCAACTTGTATGGCGCAATGATTCTTTGTGCCGCTTTGATGATGGTATCGGGTGTGATTTTTGACCTGTCCGCTCTTCCGCTGGCATCTGGTTTGATCTCCGTGAGCTGGATATACAGTCTGGTAAGTTTGTTCTCCCGCGGAATGATCATCATTGAACCCGAGGATGCGCTATGTATGGCGCAACGCTTTCGAACATCGGGAAAGTCTGTGATGGGAACAATGTCGAGTACGCCCCAAATATGGTCTGTTGGTTCTCCTTCAAGCTCAAACCCCAGCTGCTTTCGGGTCCAACTGTGGGCACCGTCGCACCCTACAACGTATTTTGCCCTCACAGTCTCTGTGGTACCGTCTTTCTGTCTACTGTTTGCGATTAAATCTTGGGTATCATCTTCTGCCAGGTTGCTCCGGAATAAGCCGTCATTGATGCTGGAGCTCTTACTCTGAGCGGGCATGGCCTCCTCTTCGGTAAGATACCGGAGCTGCACAGTGATAGGGTAGTTTTCCGGCGAGTGGTTGTTTACTTGGTCTTGGTCGACATGGAGCGATTCAGGAAGCACTCCACGCTCTACACGTAGGGTATCTTTTGAATGCTTCTTGATATGATCGAGGAAAAATCTTTCGATACGCCCCTGGTGGAGAACAATCTCCTTGAATCGGGAGATTCCAGGAACAACATCTGGGATTTGGTCGGAACGACGTATGACACCGTCTTCGCCGGGATTCTGTGTACATTAGGAGAGATCAGAAGAGGTGATTTCTGCAGACTTGCCCACATGCAAAACTGTGAGGTGGTTAGTCCAGTCAAGCCAAGTGGGTGAACGAGTATACCTCTATCAAATGATTCGCCTCCTTCCACGCTCTATCGGCGAACCCAAAACTGTCAAAGATTTCCAAACTACGCAGCTGGAGGCCATCTGCCTGTCCAGAGTAAATCTTGGTGCCTCGCTTGTCAACTATGCGAGCGTTGATGCCACATCTTGCCATCCAAGTGGCAAGCATCAGACTAAATAAGGTCAGCCACTGACATATAGCAGTTTAAGAGGTAAGTACGTACCCTGCCGGGCCAGCACCAATGATTAGACTTGAAAACTGTTAGCCGTGTTTCAAGATGGAGTGAACTCATAGACTAACACATCGCATTTTGACTCTGGTGCATCTGAAACTGCCATGGCGAAAGATTATTTTTGGTGATTTGCTTTTGGGTATCTCTGTATTGATGCAATCAGGTGGGGGATGTTGTGTTACCCCGCCCTAAGTAGTATATGATGCGCATAAGATTCGACAAGGAACAGACTTCAGGGCCACATTCTTATATAGGTCTCTGCGACCAAGTTTTTTTTTTATAACCGGGAAGGGACACGGCAGTGGATACCAAATGTATCGGTAGTTTCTACGCTGCGAGGACCTGATCACAACAGGTGCGCGACTACCCCACATGACACCAAGTTTCAACGGGGGCGGGGCGGAGCAGATGGCCGGTGGAGACTTTGCCGGAAATTCTGATTCGTATATTTGGTCGTGGAGGTGCGGGTCTGTGACATAGTGCAGGGCAGTATTTTAGGGTTTGTCAAGGCTTTGTCAGGTATACATAACGTAGATGGAGTGGTCGAGGCTGACAACGATCTTACAAACCACCATATGGTACATATTTGATCTATGTCTGTCCCTCAGAAAATGGGTATGATGAGAGAGAGAGAGAGAGAGAGGCATGTGGCATTCAAAACAATAGCATTACTTGCCCCTCTTGCTTATGCACAGAGAGGGTCTATTCTAGCAAGGGATAATTATCTTGTTTTTTTTCATCTTAGTCAACTCATGTACGGCCGTACAAAGAGCGAAACCCAATCCGACCTCAGTCTCCTCTGTAGACATGTCTAAACTTTGGTTCATGGAGAAAAGGTTGATTCGGAGATTGCACATGTGGTAAGCAGCGCATGAGGCTGGTGCGATGAAAAGTCGGGTTTGTAAGTTCAATCCAATAACTGGCCTTGATAAGCCCCAAAGTCATATAAGGTTCAGGGCCCTGCTGGGTGACATGCTTTGCAAGCATGCGTAAACCTCAAACGTGTTCTCCTCTCATAAGGGCAAGACATGCTGTATCCAGGCTATGGTCCAAATCCTTGTACCGGACAAGGTCATGTACTAGGATCCAGGAATCTGATAAGCACTCTCAAGAGAGTGCAAAGATAGCGCATGTAAGTATCGAACGATTCGAAGGCAAGGCAATATGTTAGAGTTAGTAACTGATCAAGTGAAGTTTAAAAGCAACAGATTCTTCTGTTGAAGTTTGTGTCCTCTGGTGGGGATTTGCCACGAGCATGGCTTACGGAGTGGCTGTAAGTATCTTTGTCCGCATCACAGTCAGACTGACGCTTGGACTCACAGCATGTCACATCCAGCATACTTTTATCAGAATCATCTTCATAAGAAACTGGGGTATCATGCAAAAAGAGAAAAGGGAAGAAAGAAAAGTGAGCAGCGCGCAGGGCCCGGGTCGATACCTGTGTGGCTGCAGAGATGGATCACGAGTCGAAAGAAACTAGTAGTAGTCATCGTTGTTGTTGTTGTTGTTGTTGTCGTCGTCGTCGTATAGTTGGCGAGGTTGCAACTTGTCCAAGTACTTGGTCAGTTGGGTGAGTCTCAGGTTGATGCTGGAAAGAAGTGGAGCCTGCACTTTGGCGCCGTTTGCTGCAGCCCGCTCGAAGCAAGCGTGGGCTTCCTTGAGCTCTCTGCGGGCATTGGACAAACGCTGGATTCTGTTTGAAAAGGGGATGCTGCTGTTTGCGCTGATTTGTGCAGGAAATTCAGCATCCCAGTCTTCGTCGACGTCGAGTGTTCCGAGGGCAAGGTCGCTGATCCACAGGGCAATGTTGGCACGCAGTTGGACAAGATTTGCCTGTCTGTCAAAGGGCGGCGATGCAATGACTTGGTCAAGACGCTCAGCAATCTCGGTGGCCTGAGCCAACTCGTCCGTACGGATTGCCTCTTCCCTTGCAGCAGAGTCATCCGGTCTTCCGGAAGCAGCACTGTCAACCGACATGCTCCTCGACGTTACGGATCGGTTGGCAAGCTCGTCCTGCAGCCGCATCCTTGCACGCTTGCTCTTTTCGCGCACCTCGTAGATCCACAGCGAGAACATGGGTGGATAGAAGATGCGCTCGTCGACGGCATGCGGCTGTGTTTTCCGGGTTGGGTACTGGACAATGAGACGTTGGTAGTAATTCCGAGCTAATTCGAAGCCCTCTGGAGAAAAAAGACCAGGTTGGTGAGCCGGCTGGGGTGCGTCGTCGGAGTGTGGGCGTGGCGTTTGCGGGTTGCGTCGAAGAAGAATCTCGGCGCCGACGCCCCAGCGGCCATTGTTGCGAGGGTCGACGTGGGTTCCACCAGCAATTTGGGTGCGCAAGATGATGCCCCAGGCCCGGCTGGCGCGGTCATGGTCTCCCTTGAGCAGACACGAGTGCATTAGTGTGGAGAGGTTGTCGAGATGGGACCTTTTGAGGGCGTCGTGGGGGTCGTGCGTGGGAGCGGGGTCGACAGCGTACAGGTGGACAGGCGGGCCAGCCATTTGCTGTTGGATTCGAGTGGATCCATGGGGCTTTTTGAAAGTGTTGGCAGGCGCATGGGGGAAGGGTGGCGGAGGCACGTCGTGTGCGCGGTCGGGCAATAGGCCCACGACACGCAGCTGGGCTTTTTCCGGGGCGGGCGAGGCGACGGCGGACGATTGGCCTGTGGCGCGTGGATATGCTTGCGGGGAGGGTGCAGGTGCAGGTGCAGGTGCGGATGGTGGTGCTGGTGCGGATGGTGCTTCTTCGCCCTGGCCGTGAAAAAGGTCGGAATCAGAGTCGGAGCTGGTGTGGGCAGACGAGTCGGCGGGGTTCCTTTTGGAGGGTGCTTTTGCGGGGCTTTGGCAGTGGGCAGCGCACAGAGAGGCGGACACGGTGTGCTGGTCGCGCAGGTGGGTGGTGAAGTACATATTGCATGGGTGTCTGTGGTGGTGGTGGTAGTGGTGGTGGTAGTGTGGCGGTGGTGGTGCCAGACGGGCGGCGACTGAGGCGGCGGGCGGCGAGTAGGCGCGGACCCCCTGCCCGGCGACACGGCAGCCAGGTGTAGCACTCTGCTAGCAGCAGTCGGGTGCGTGGACGCGGACGCGGACGAGGCGGTGAGAGTGCGAGCAGGAGGATACGACAGGACAGGACAGGATGCGACGGGATAGGACGAGGGCGAGGACAGGCCCAGGAGATTGTCGTTTCTTAGCAGCGTCAAGCTGTCGCGACCTGTTTCATGGCTGGCCCGCCCGAGCAGAGAAAGGCCTGGCGGCGGTGCGCTAGGCTGCTTGGGGCTTAGCCGGTCCTGGTGCTGCGCCATACGACGGTAGCCGGCCTGGCTGGACTGTCCGCCCGTCGGCGTGTCTGTCTGTCTGCCTGCCTGCCTGTCTGTCTGTCTGTCTGTCTGGCCATCGTGACTGTCTGTCTGCCTCTCCGTCTGTCTGCTCTCTGCGAAGGCCACCCTCCCCATCTCTCCCTCGCCCGATGCCCTCGCACAATGGGCCAGGCACACTCCAGAGGCGCGACTGACGCCCCAACCCGGCCCAGGCGACGCCCGCGCTCGTGGGCGCCTGGCCTGCTTGCCTCGTCCTCGTCCTCGCCCTCGCTGCCGCCCGTCACCGACTTGGACACGACCACGACCACCACCACCCGCCCCAACGACCGCTCAAGAGCCCCCTCACCACCACCACCACCCCCGCCAGCTTCCTCCCATGCACGCTTCTCCCGCCGCCTGTCCTCCCACCTGGGCTGGCTCGATGCCCGCAACGAGCCCCCGCCAACGCACCGCGAGCCCCCGCCCTCCCGCTCGCGCTCGCGCTTGCATAGGGCGCGCTCCTCGCTCAGCTCCATGACGGGCCTGCTGCATGCCCGCCCTTCACTGCGCACACGTGACACGGAGCCTGTCCTGCCATCTGTAGCCCCAGATGCTCCTTCGCGCTCCTCGCCCACCCGTTCACTCCTCCCGCACGCCGCCACCGACCGAGGGTTGGTCCTTCCACGTGTACAGGTCCCGGACCTGGGCTTGGACTTTGACCAGCTGCTCCGCTCAAACTCGCCCATCGACCGTCCAGACGCCCACCGCCAGCGCCCGCTGGCTCCTCTGAGTCCGCTGCGGCGCGACGGACGCACCCTGGGCATCATTCCCTCGCAGCGCCGCATACGCAACATGATCGGCCACCAGCGCCGGAGACGCTCGCTGTGGCAGGAGGGCGAGACCATGGACAATGCCCAGCAGCTGCGCCAGGGCGAGGATCAGGCTGATGTGCTGTCTAGGCTGCTCTCGCTCGCCGCAGCCGCCACCGCAGCCTCGCTCGTGGGCGACGACAACCAGGCTGCCACTCGAGACGGCACTTTTGACACGTTTCTACAGTCGCTTCAAAACGGCAGCATAGCATCGGCATTGCGGGGCAATGAAGACGGTGCTGCCGGTGACACGCCCGGCGCAGGGCAGGCGCCACTCAACTTCTTCCGCATGTTTCGCTTTGGCACGGCTACTGACAGCACAAGAAGTGACAACGACGGAAGCCACGGCGGCGGTTCCGCAAACGGCGCATCAGAAGGCGAAGAAGAGGGCGAAGGCAGAATGGTGCCTATAATTATTGTAGGCATCAGGTCTATACAGCCAGGCAGCGGCACAGGACAAGATGACGCCAGCATACCGCCCTTTCTCGATGCCCTCTCCAGCTTTCCCACGCCCCCTACCTCTCCCGGCGACGCAAACATCCTGCAGCCACCGCAAAACGGCACTCGCTTCAGCCACCGCCGCCGGGCTTCCATGGGCGGCTTCAACTTTCCCTCAAATCACGACGGTCCAAGACACCACCGCGGAAATGCCCAAGAGCGCCCTCGCCCTTGGTCATCGCTCACAGACTCGCCCCCGGGACCTCAACCTCCTCCCTCGACACCAGCTACCACGATGAACCTGTCCGCCGGCCCCTCGGGAGCCACCACGCCAAATACGTCTACATCGCCTCCGTCGCCCATCCTCCAGTCAGCCTCGCCATCTCGGCGAAACAGCTTTGTTCCAAGAGGTGCCGGGTCCACTCTAGAGCCGACCGAAGAAGAACCGCAAACACAGCCGCGCAATGCACGACCCCGTCGCCTGAGCGAATCCGACTTTACACGGTACGGATCTGGAGCGCCGCGGAGAAGAGGAGTGGTGGAGCCGGACAATAACCCCGGCGAAGGGTCACGGAGTTGGATCATCTACGTGCTGGGCGGCAGCTACCCGGAAAATCACCCCATCCTCACGACGCCCAGTCTCTTCACCGACTCGCCAACATATGAAGACATGATGCTTCTTTCATCAATATTAGGACCGGCAAAACCGCCTGTTGCAAGTGAAGAGGATGTGGCTTCGGCGCCCGGGTTGCTCAGGATCCGGGCGAATGGAAGTGTGCTGGTAGCCGAGGCGGTCGAGGGCGAGGAGACGATTGATCTCGTGCCTGGAGCGCGCTGTCTAGTCTGCCTGTGCGACTTTGAAGCGGATGAAGAGGCGCGCAAACTCATCAAGTGCGAACACATGTTTCACAAGATCTGCATTGACCAGGTATGTTTAACATGGATATCCCTCTAAAAGTGTGGTATAGAAGATGACTAATGTGTTATATAGTGGTTGACTACAGGACGCAACTCGTGCCCTCTATGTCGTGGCGAGGGAGTCCACGAGACGGGCAAGGAGAGTGATGTCGAGCCTAGTGCTACTCCTTCTTCGCCTCCTTCGCCTCCACCATCGCTACCGCAAGCAACTGCATGATGGGCTAAACGATTCTTTCCGTCTAGAGTATTGATTTGCCCGAAATTGTGCTCCTTCTTTCTCTTTCTCATGATATACACATGGAGAGAGAGAGAGAGAGAGAGAGGGAGTGCACGATTGCTCAGATTCTTGATATATACCCCCTTTTTTTGATTTTCCATCTCTCCATCTCAATCTCCATCTATTTATCATTTTCTTGTCAAACGGGCCCTTGTCTGTCTGCCTCTCTCTTTTTCTCCACAATTTGTATTTTAGGATACAGACGTGGGGGACGGGAGTGGGAGACATGGACTTTGTTTTTCTGTCCACTTGCAAATTTTTCCGGTCAGGGTTTCATATACGTTGGAGTGTCATCTCTTTTTTTTCTTTTTTTGTCCTTTCCTAGTCATCCTGATATATACGGGTAAAGGGAGTGAATGGAGTCTCTCTACCATGTCTTTTTTTTCCTTGCATGCGATTTTTCAGAAAAATCTTGATTGTTTATCTTGATGTTGAATTGGCATTTTCTGGCATCATGGATGGGGCGTGGCATCTAACCGTATGGTCAAAGGGGAAATATATGGCGTGTATGTATGTAAGTCTTTTTTTTGTCGTTTCTCTATTATTTTGGATCGTCTTTTCAAGGAGAAAGCATGTAGCGAGGTGTGGTGGGGGTGGGGGTGAAAGAGAAGAGAGAGAAGGAGCAGTGTTGGGTGGGGGTGTGTGTCTGTACGGGGAGACATTTTCAAGCATGTGAGACGAATTTCCTTGCAAAGTTTCTGGTTTGCAACTTTGACGCAGCAACGGCCGGTGTGCGAAGAAAGGTCGAAAAAGTCTAGCACCAAAAGGATTCGAAAGCAGCGAGCGGGTGGGGGAGTTTGTGTGTTGTTATTGTTTTTCCCATAGTTAATGACTAGACTTGCCTATTGTTCTGTGCCACTGTACATGCTCCCTTATCTTCCTTCCTCTCTCTCTCTCTTTCTTTGTTGTTTACTTTAGCATTGAACGTTGATAGTGCACCTTTTTTTTCCCCCATGGTACTAACAATGCGGTATGTCACTCACTACGACTATTTTAGTCCCATACCCAAACTTAAATCCACCTAGTTCTCCCCAAGTCTTAGCCCCCCCCCCCCAAAGCAACTAGGTATAACTACGGATAAATGGACTACCCATTCGTCCGTCCATTTTTACGCCTTTGCTCCCTTTCCTCATCAAACACTCTGTTAGCTTCCCCCCCCCCTTCTCCATCCTCCGTCCTCCGCCCTCCGTCCCCGCGGACCACACACACACACACACACGTGACTATTGTGTACTATATACCCGTGATTTGGAATTTCGGTATCAAAGGGCATTCATAGCCGTAAGGGATATGGGGATAAAAAGGCGCGATAACCATGGCATTCATTAAATGATGATGATGATTATGGTGATGCTGACAATCGAGGTCGTGTATTATGCAACATGGTACAGGGGACTAAACGGGAGGAAGCAGAGTAGAGTAGGGGAGGGGAATGACGTGGGGTTCTTTTGGTGGGGTTGCAAGGGGGGGGAGGGAAAGGGACGGAATTTTTTTTTTGCTCGTGGGTGGTCGCGGGCAAACGTGACAAGGTAAAGCGAGAGAGGCAAGGGCACAGGGCATGTTGTTAGCAAGGAGGGCAAGGACAGGGGTGGTAGAGGGGGGGGGGGGGTTTGGGACAGATCGAAGCAAAATGGTCTGCAGCAGTCGCGGTGACTGGGCTGGGGGGGCTTTTTTTTTTGCACCAACCAAGATGCCTGTGGGTGCGTGGGTACTGTGTAGATTGGACTAGGAGGGTATATCGGTGTGTACACAGTAGTGTATGTACAGTTTGATATTAAAAGCTGATGGAGTAGAAATTGGGCTAGGCAGCGAAAGGTGGTGTTTTTTTTGGGTTTTGCCTGGCTTGCGCGCTAGAGTGTGAAGTGAGCAGCTGAATGGGCTTTGCATTTGCATTTGCATTTGCACTTGCACTTGCCTTGAACATGTCCTGTCTGTGCCTGCGTGCCTGCCCGATAATGTATAATAGTGAGTATATTACAATATCAGAGCCCTCATTCGCTGGGCCGGGTTTACTTGCGGCTTTTTTTCTTGGACCATGTTTTTTTTGCCCTGGTTTCTTGGCACAACGAGAGACGGGGCCTGTGTGTCGGTATAGCAAAAGATACGTATACGAGTACGGTTTGCTTGATTCAGGGCTAGTGGGAAGCTTGAAGTTTAATCTCCACCTTTTGTGATGATATCGACATAGCATTCTATAATTGTAAGTAGTATAGTATATTTCACATATCCATATCCATATATATGGATATATATAGTTATATTCTATCGGTACTACAAAGGCACCGTCAGGGCAGGTTGGGGCCGTGTCGGAAATTGCAAAAGGCTGGTTTGGGAAACCAGCACGTCAACTGCGAGCGGGGGCAAGTCCCATTGTCAATAGCAAAGGATTTTATGGCAAAGGTTTCAGGAGTGTGCGCTCTGGATTGCCAGAAAAAAAGGGCCTGGCCCAGTAGAGCCCCCGTGTGGACCTTTTTTGTCGGGGCTCTGGCCAGTCAGTTACTTGGTTTGTTCACAGTGGCAGAGACGGTCCGCGGGCGGCGATCTGGGTGAGTGAGACAAAGTGGAGAAGGGTCGATAGTGGCCATGGCACGGCAGATGGAATATGACGTTTGGTGCCGTGGGCAGCAGACATGTGACGGGCAGATGTTGGTGTGCAGGAGGACAAGAAGGGGTCCTGCAGGTGTGTCCGCAAAGGTCGGGCGGTGTTTGCTTTTCTCGGAGGTGGAGTTGCTTGTTTAGGGACCGGTGTGGAGGGAATTGGGTGTGTGATGTTGTTGTGGTTGTTGTGGTTGTGGTCGTGGTCGTGGTCGTGGTTGCTGCTGTGGGTAGTGCAGGTCCAAGCGCTTGGAGAAGAGGGAAGGCACGCTGCACGCAGCACGGAGGGCAAGAGCAAGAAGGGCTGACCCTGTCGACGACACGTGGGGCTGAGTGTGCCGCAGCCGCGGAATTGGAGTGCTCCGACTTGTAACTAACTACCCAACCCACTAACTATTCCATCACACATGCACACCATCCATTCACCCACACGATGACCCTTCTCACACACACCGACTGTGACGTGCTTCATGTGGCGACGCCATGCGCCCGCCTCTTCTGCCGTAGCAGCACCACCAGCACCAGCATCAGCACCAGTAGTGGCAGGCTTCCAGGCTGGGCCGGCCGCTCGGTCGCTGGGGTCATGCAAGATGGGCACCATCAGCACAGGGTGCTTGTCGAGCCCGTCAGACGCTGCACACTGACTGCATGCTGCAAATGACAATGCCGTGTCCATGATGCGTGGCGCACGGCACTCGACCACTCAGGGGCCGGCCGGAGCGGCCATTGCGGCATCCGCTGCCCGTCCGCTTCCGGCCTAGCACCACAACGTGACATTGGACGTCTGCTCTCTCGTTCTGCTTGTCGCTCTTTGTCCCTGGTTGGTAGTCAGCCAGACCAAGGCCCATGACGATATCTCACCCTAGCCTCGCCATGGTCTGCCAACACTAACCAACTAACCAAGTATACTCGACGACTGATATACTCTATTCACGCTGCCTCTGCTCCAGACGTTCTACTCGACCCGGCCCTGGCCTGCCGTGCAAATTGCACTAGCCCGACCAGAGTGGGCAATTCAGAATCCTCCTCATCATGCCACTTGGTTCCCGCCGCATGCCTACATACAGGTACATATGTACCTACTACTTACACTATGACCCTTCTACACAAGCACACTAGGCCTACACACATACCAAGAATCCCACCTGCACCACTTTCCACTCTGACGCCCGTCACGGGACGGCGTTCCGGGCTAGAGTTCACGTCTGTCTAGCACTAGGTAAGCATGGATCTAATCATCATCATCATCATCATCGTGTATGTGTATGTACACACTATGTGCCAGTAAAAGCGCTGCGAGTGGCTAGTTGTTGGCACTGCTCTGCCACCTTCTCGAAGCAGCCCTCCTTCTCCCGCCCGCGCGCGCCCGCCCTGGTTGAGTCAGGCCCGGTGGCTCCAATATCCACCCGTCTTTTTATAACCACGCACATTGATGAGGCTTGAAAGTCTAAAGGCCGTCCGCCGGGCAATTGCTCTGCACTGCATCGGCCCAATCCCCACTTCAGGCCAGCAGTGGGGGGTCCACGCCAAAGAGAAAAGGGCCCATGGCATGCATCCTTAGTAGCCACTTACCTACTTACCTCCATGTACAATGCCTGTCCATACCCAACCATACAGCCTTACCTACTAGTATACAAACGGTCAATACGTACATATGTACATGTCTGCATCTCGACCTACATACATGCCCAGTCCATGTCCGTCCATCCACCCATCCATCCATCCAGCCATTGTCCATCCACACGCACTGTGACAACGACCTCGACCTGCAGCACGCGTCGCAATCGCTGCGACGCCACTCACCCACGGCTGATTTGGGCAATGGATGGATGGATGGATGGATGGGGGAGGGGGCAGCTGGGAGAGAGAGAGGGGGGGGCCTTTTGGTGCGGGCCCCACCATGCCGCCCTCACCACCCTGATGGTGGGATTGGGATTTGGGGCTGGCGCATATCATGTCCGCCTTGGTGCTGTGTCGTGCCCTTGGCTCGATCCGTCTGCTGCAAAGGCGATCCTCGACCCTCTTGGATTTGCAATTGCTCCATAGCACGCTCCATGGCTCCATGGCTTGATTACCCACGCCGCCCACCGCCCCGCCCACACTCCTCTAGCAGCAGCCAGCATCCGTCACAGCAGCCGTAGCAGCAGCGGCGCGCTGCACGCCTAACAAAAAAATGCCCTGCTCTAGCCGTAGCCCACAAGCTGACAGGCGGGGATCATCGCCGGGGATGTGTCAAAATGGGCCGCATCTGATGAACTGTACTTAAGATACTCCCTCGTACATGGGCCTACTTATTGCTCGGAGCGGGCAGACCCCTTGGTTGCTCCGTCGGTGGTTGCTCTGCTCATGGTTGCCCTCCCCTGCCATCCCCTCCCCCCCCAGACTTGAGGTGGCTGCTGTCGGTGGGTGGTCCTGTTCGCACGGCCTGAGAATGGCCCAGAGCGATCAGTCCTGGGATTCCAGCGCTGCGCGGAAAGCGGAAGCGTTTGTGTGCACGGCCCATAGCGGCCTGGAGACAGCGCAGTGGGCTTGGGGCTTGCTTTTTCCCCTTCACTGCACCCCGGCTTCTCAGATGCGGACGTTTGATGAACCTCAGACTATCCCTTCCTGGGCATACACCATTGCTTCTTCCCAGGACTAGACACACGCCTCTGCTCTCGCTCGGGCCGGCTCTCTCGTCTGCCTGTCTCTCTGTCCACCGACCTCGCCCTCTTTGCTCTAGCTCCGACCTCTCTGTCTCTTTTTTTCCCCAATTTCTCATACCATCTTTCTCAGTTTATCGCTCTTGCACAACCTTGAACCTGCGCCCCCCCCCCCCCCTGCTGTGCTTCCTCTCTACCAACACTCATCACTTTCTTCCCCCTGTTTTTCTCCCACCCCACCATCCCCCCTCGGCCCCCC